>NC_048301.1:79200267-79268015 GCF_013100865.1 Trachemys scripta elegans | reverse complement strand
ACCCCGGCCCCGCGCTTCCCCTGAGTCTCCCGGGCCTCCCTCCAGCGCTTGCGGAGGGGGGAGGAAGGGTGAGCCCGGGGAAGAGGCGGGGATTCGGGGAGGGAGCCAATCGGGGGAGGAGGGGGCGGAGTCGGGGCGGGGGGGGGGGCGAGCACTTCCGGGCTCTAGGCTCCGGGGCATTTCCTTGTTTGTCCGGTTGTCCCGACCGCATGTCGGTCGGGACGCGGGACAAACAAGGAAATATCGGGACGGTCCCGATAAAATCGGGACGTCTGGTCACCCTAACTGATGTCCCCATGGTCATCAACATGCACATGTAGATGACAAATCCGTGATTGGAAAGGTTTTCTCTACCTGCCAGGACCTGAATTCAGGTCTCTGTATTTCTCATGCTATAGGTAATGACTTTGTGTAAGGTCGGCTTTTGCAAGGCGGTGAGCACAGCTCCATTCCCATTGACTTCAATGAAAGTGGAGGTTGCTGGGCATCTCTCAGGATTGGGCCTCAATCGCCCAAGCAATGTCAGGAGTAGAGATTCTTCAGAGGCTGCTGTTAACATCAGAAATACCAGGGAGGAGCCCTGAGCTCTGGAGCTCTTTGCAGCACCTGTGGTTGGTAACTGTCGGTCTACAAATGCATTTGGCAAGGGCCTGCTCCTGCCCCTGGTCAAGCTGACTGGAGTTTCGCTGTCTGCTTTAGCAGAAGTGCACTGATCTGGGAATGCAACCAACGGTTTGGACTTTAAAACCCTGGTCTACCGTTATGTTCAAGCCTCCCAAGGAGGAGCAGCACAGAATGTACAGCCCAGCAGGAGGAGGGGCCACTTTTGCTCTACCTGGATTCCCCGCCTGGCCGTTATTTGGCATGCATTAAGGCTTTCAAGGTGGGGTGCAGGATTGGTCTCATTATGTTGGCCCTACACCAAGATTATTATTCTCTGGCCACTTGTGGTACTTTTATGGCTCTATTGGATACCAGTGATGGGATGTGGTGCGGGGAAGATAATCTCTCCATAGCATTTCAGTTCAACTTCTTCCCCCTATTTAGTAAATAGCAGGAACGTTTTTCAATAGCGCGTACGAGCTTCTCTTTATGACTAAACAATGAGAAATGGCTGTTCGTTTCCTGACGTACTCTGGGATCATCATCCATTTCCCTCTCTGGGAAGGGGAGTCTCTGAGGAGTATAGGACTCCATGCCTGGTATTAACTTGAATTTCTTTTTTATCTAGCTCTATCCACTTGTTTGACTTTTTAAAATTTGTGTGGGCCTGCTACTTTGCAAAAATTTGTACCAAGACGGTCTGAGTTGGGCACGTCCCACGTTTGATTTTGGCAGGGGAGGGAAGGGTAAAGCTGGTGGTTCCATTTTGTAAACAACGTGTGAGGCTCAAGGAAAGCCAGCGAGTGTGTTTAGAAATGAGGTGGGAAAGGTGATGCTTACTGGGCCACCAAATGAACATATAAGGTGCACAAGCTTTTGGAAGCACAAAGAGGCTTGGTCTCCTGTGAGCAGCTAATGCAAACTAGTTTTGTAGAAGGTGAGTAGCCTGCCTGCTGTGACTTGCATGATAGGCGAGAGGAAGGGGTTGCATTGAAGGGCAGGACACTGCTGAGTGCTAGGGCATGGTTGCATCATATTTGCCCAGTGGATGGCAACAGGCTAGGAGCTCTAGGAGTAAAAGGAGCCAATGACAACAGTGATCCCTGCTGCTCAATAGAAAATATGACCTGTGGAAGGTTTCTAGCATGCAGTGATCAGTGACAGGGCTGCTTTGATATTGGTCCAAGGCAGGTCCTAGACCTCCTATCTACATGCCTTCTTGCATTGCTATGGACAGTAGGGAAGGTGGGTGGGAGGGGTTCAACTCCCCTGTATCCTGCCATTTGATGCAAACCTCTGTAAGCTGCCAACAAGTGATGAAATGATTCCCCTCCTACCCCCCAAGGTTGTACAGTACCTTCTTATTGGATTAACAGAGAGAGTAAGTCACTTCCCACCTCAGTTGCTCTGTCTTACTCCTACCGGATTCAAGACCACGTGGACAAGTAGTTTGTTATCACATCCATGTGTCCATACAGTTTTGCTGTAGTCTGTGATGCAGATTTACTTAAGGGTCCAGATTGAAACCTAAATTTTAGTAAAACTTCTCATTTTTCTACCACTCTCATGGGTCAAATGGTATGGTTTTGTCACTAGCAAGTTTAGTCTCCTCCAGTCCACTACTGGGATGGGCAGCAACCTGCTTTTATATTTTAATTCTCAGTCCAAACACAGGCAGTAAATCCTGTTGCTATTAAAACTTGGTTGTCCCTGACAGCACATGAATTGCAGCTGGGTTTGGAAAGACCTTCATGTAGTACTTTTTCTTTAGGTTTCCACCCTTCCCAATCTTATTGCTGGGGTTCCGTTGGGAGCAAAATTGTTGAAGCCTGCAACTCTATGTTGAACCTACAGTGATTTTGGTCCGCATACTATGCCTAAGATTTCCAAAGGGTTCTGAACCTCCATTTGAAATTTTTTAGGGACCCGCAACTGAAAAAAGCTTGAAAATCACTGCTGTAGTCTGAAAACTCTCATTTTATGGATTGCTTGTACATTGACAACCTTCTTACTCACTACACATTGTTTTACACTAGCCATGTGTGTCTACTTTTGCTCATAAAGTTCAATTTTTATACGGAATTGTTTTTGAACCATGCAGTTCTACTGCAGCCCCAAGGGAACTTGTACTTCCAGCTCCACTGCCTGCCAGCCTGTGTTATCTTTTCAACACGTGGGGTGTAGTCCTGACCCTATTGCAGCCATTGACAAAACTCCCATTGACCTCAGTGGAATGAGGCGTTCACCCTCTGGGGTTAGAACGAAACTTAACCTAGAGCAGCAGGCCGTTACCATGGCCCTGCTCTGGACCACCTAAAACTGACCTGCAAAGGACACAAATTGGCCTTTCTGGTAGGAAGACTGCCTAAAGGGCTCATTGTTTATGGGCTGGTGCTGTACAAGACAGAGTCAGCCCCTCCTGATGCAAGATGCATTGGAAGAGCCAGAGATCAGCTGGTATAAATCACCATAGTGCTGTTGAAATGAGTGCTAGCCTGACTCATAGGAGCTGAGGATCTGGCCTTTTTCATCCAGTTGCCCTCTCCACACTCCTTCAAGGGGAGGATAACATCTCTGGGGCTAGGGTTAGTGTTTGTCAGGCACCCTCCCTCTCCCCACTTTGGGAACATCTAGTGGTTCCATGCAGGGAGGGATGGGAGGTGGGTTTGGGGCTAGTACTGTGCCTGGAGTGAAGGGGACATCAGCTGACACAACAGTCTGGCTGAAGGCCGAAGTGGAGTTGGATTGGAACAGGAGGGTGAGGATGTAAATGGTGGGGAAGGTGATTTGGAGAAGGAAGTGGGGCAACAATGATCCTTTTAGCCGCTGTGCCTGGGCTTGAGGCAGTAGCCAGGAGCAAAGAAATGCACATTTTTTTTCATAGACTCTTTCAGCACCTGGTATAATCATATAGTTTCTGCTTGGCAAATGTCAGCTCTCTCTGCACTCCTCTGGAAGGGCTCCATGGGCCTTGTCAGCAGCCCTTAGCCTTGTCCCAGCTGCAAAGCCCCTTTGGGTAGCCTTCATAAGGAGGTCCAGCTGGCTGTGCAGGCTAGAGCCTAGGAAGTGAGGGAGGATGTGTGTGTCCCTGGTGGTGATGAAGCATCTACATTGCTCCCCTCCTGCTGCTTAGATGCAACTGTCAGGGGCTCACTAGTAAATTTTTAGCTTTACATCCTCATTGCAGCTGCCTCAGAGCAGTATGAGGAAGTGCTGCCTCCGTATTTTGGAGTTGAACTCCAGCTGTTGCTGCTGCCCAGTGTTGTTGACTCGGTCAGTGTATGTTTGTTTGAAGCTAGAGCCATTTTGGTAATTGCTACTTCCTGTGAAAAACAACCTGTCAGTAGAATTCAGGAAACTCGTGATAGAGAGTGGAAAACAAGCCCTTTTCTAATACAAAATGTGTCAGGAAGGACCTGGAGGTGGTGTTAGCTGCCCAAGTCTGACCCTTCCATTGTAACTTAACTCAAAGGCACCCGCAGAGACACGTTGCCGCTTGCAAGCAACCAAGGACCACTATATTCTGGGACGTTCCTAGAGGACAGCGTGCCTGTAGCCCATGAAGTCAATGGAATTTTGACTGTTAATTCAAGAGGAGCAAAATGAAGGCAATGCTGAATGCTTTTGAAGAGCTCACCCCGCTGGGCCTCCTGGGCTGTCCTCAGTCCAGTGTGGATAATCAGATGCTTTGCTTTCATTTAGAGAAGGCAGGGTCTCTCAAACTGTTGTGTGGGCCACTCTTTGAAATAGTGATGGTTGCATAGAACCCCCCCCCCCCCGCACACACACACACACACACACCCCTCCCCAAATGCATTTCACAGAGCACCTGCCCTCCTCCCTGCAGTCATAACCTTGGATTGATGATAGCAAATGACTGGCTGAGAAAATAATTACTAGGGTTTAGCATGTGGAGCTGAGGGGAGGCTCACTAGCAATCTGACAGTCAGTTTGAGAACTGGTGCCCTATATTATCTTATGTTCTAAATGCCCTTTGTAAAGCAACTGCCAGCTTCCACCCTAAAGCTGGCTGCATTCCCCTATTAAAGGGTAAAGGGAGGGTGCAGTTGGTGTAGACTCCTCAGCCATCATATACCCATGGTACCTCTCTTTAGTGGGTTCACAGGCCTGGGTTGTCCTCTCCCCACCCCCAATAAAGGGTCAGCATCTACCCTTTGTTGGGACCACTGCAGTGTGTGACGTCCTCCCCTCCTTTTTCACCTATGTCACTTATATACACTGTAATAAATGGGATGGTGTTTTTGGGGCATGCTGCCCTGCTTGTAATTCTTTCTCTCGGGAGGGTCCTGATTAACTCACTTCGCCTGACCAACTTGATCTCACTTAGCTCCCACAGCTGTGGCAGCTTTGGTTGTACTATAGTGTTCAGCTGGTACCCTGAGGCCAATCCCTAAACCAATCCCAGCATTGCAAAACTGAGTAATATTAGGAGATTTGAAAATTACTGTCATGATGTGGAGAGTTACTGGCCTTCCATAACAATTTCAGGTTGGCCTGGGCAATCTGCCTATGGGGCGGGGGGGTGGGGGGGTGATATACATACTGAGTCAACTAAGCAGCGGTATGCTCTCTCCTCACATAATGATGGAGGAGAAAGAGGGTTAACTATAGCTCAGATACAGCTGTTGAACTGGTCTCTGCCCACAGTCCCTACATTAAAGAGAAAGAAAAACCAAGCTAAAATAGTAGCTTGAATGCTTTCAGATGGAAGGTGGAGTGATGTATCTCTTCCCCCACTCTTGTAGAAGAGCTATAGGATTTGGCTAGAACAATCAGAGGTTTCCTGTTGTAGCTCTAGTCAGTAGGCTTGGGAGTTAATTCCCACTGTAGCTCAATGGGCTTCATCTCTGTCTTCTAGTAAGTAGTAGAGGCTGTAAAGCAGTAACCTGTCCTAGCCAGTGAGATGACAATGGGCCCTGTTGCTTTTAAAATTGTAACCCACAGCAGTTCTCTTCAGTACTCACAAGCACTACGTCATTATTACTTTTGTAAAATGAAAGCTTAAGTTTGTATGAACTGACAAGATTCCCAACAACACACAGAGGCCCCCCATGCTTAGAACTAAATCCAACACCTGTAGGAGTAAACAAACTGATACTAGTCCCCTTTGGCAGAGGCATTTCATGGCTTACTGTGCACATGTATTTGTACTAAAGAACTGCAGATAATAGAATGAAAATTCAAGCTGCTGAAGTAAGAGCTGTTCAAACCTCTGTAGAATGTGAGCCTAATCAGACTTCATTTGAGGGCTGGAGTGATGCTGCCCCCTGCAGGCAGATGTTGCCTGCATCTCTCTGAGCAGAATAAGCCTTCAGTTTTTTACTATAACCTTGCTCCACTGGGTGACTGCAATGCACAGTGAGTACGGATCCAACAGCTGTTCCTGCTGCTCTGCCTGGGAGCCTGTAGTTTTAACCCTAATGAAAATGGTTTAATGGCTCATCCTTAATATTCTGGCATTAAAAAATGACAGCAGTTTAAGAGCTCTCGGGTTAGCTAATTGCTCCTCTCCTGAAGGAAGATTATTCCCTACTGTATGTCACCGATTGGCAGCGCCTGTATGTGCCTGTTGTACACAGTCACATATCCACAGGGTTGGTATTACGCTACCTCTTTTGGAAAAAAGTCTTGAGGAAGAACCTGTAGGCCAGTCCCCAAGGGCTCTCACTCTTCCTGCACAGGGTAGTCCATATGGCTTCACTGCCTCCTTACACGGGACCCCCTGCTTCACCCTGTGAGCTATCTCGGTTGGATTTGCTGAACAGACGCCTGGAAGACACTTGTACATGCTTCAGGGATTAATGCACCGTGCCCAGCATTTGCAGTAACGCTCAACAAGCATTGTCAAAACAATAGGGTTTATTAGTCACCTGGAACACAACACACAAAGTCCTTAGGTTAGCATAGGGAACTGAAAGTTAAAGCCTTGTCCATTCTGGTTAGCCCAGAGCCCAGTCATGCTTTGGAGAACCCCTGTGGTCAATCTCAGTCTCTCACTCTGACCTCCTTTCGCTTCTTGGGTGACACCCCAGCTTCCAGCAGCCAACTCTTATCTCCTACCTCACACCTCTCCAGTCCTTTGTTCTGGAGGTGGCATCTTTGTAAAACAGCTTCCCTGCTGAGAGGTGGAGAAATCCATCTCCCTCTGGGCCACTGGATGCTAGTGGCAATGTCCCGCTGATTGGATTTACCATTGTTTTCTCAGATTCTCCATTGATATTGGGTCAGTCTCAGCCAGTCCTATTTTAATGACTTGTTCAGGCTCAGACAGCTAGGTGACATTCATACCTGTCTTTTAGGCTATGTCTACACACTACCACTTATGTCCCTCAGAGGTGTGAATATTCCACCCCCCAAGCGACAAATTATGCCCGAATAAGTGGTAGCATGCATGGTGCTATGTCGGCAGGAGACCTTCTCTTGCTTACATAGCTACTGCCGCTTGATGGAGGTCGTTTAATTATGTTGACGGGAGAGCTCTCTCCAGAGGCATAGCGCAGCTACACGAGAGATCTTACAGCGATGCAGCTGCAGCGGTTCAGCTGTGCTGCTGTAAACTCTCTAGCGTAGACATAGCCTTAGGCCTGGTCTACACTATGACTTTAATTCGGTTTTAGCAGCGTTAAATCGAATTAACCCTGCACCCGTCACACAATGAAGCCATTTATTTCGAAATAAAGGGCTCTTAAAATCGATTTCTGTACTCCATCCCGACGAGGGGAGTAGCGCCAAAATTGATATTGTCATTTTGAATTAGGGTTAGTGTGGCCACAATTCGTTGGTATTGGCCTCCGGGAGCTGTCCCACAGTGAACCATTGTGACCACTCTGGACAGCTATCTGAACTCGGATGCACTGGCCGGGTAGACAGGAAAAGTCCCGCGAACATTTGAATTTCATTTCCTGTTTGCCCAGCGTGGAGAGCACAGGTGACCACAGATAGCTCAGCTCATCAGCACAGGTAACCATGCAGGCCGATAATCGAAAAAAAGCACCAGCATGGACCGTACGGGAGGTACTGGATCTGATCGCTATATGAGGAGAGGATTCAGTGCTAGCAGAACTTCGTTCGAAAAGACAAAAATGCCAAAACTTTTGAAAAAATCTCCAAGGGCATGATGGAGAGAGGCCACAATAGGCCACGTGAAAGTCAAGGAGCTCAGACAGGCCTATCAAAAAACAAGGGAGGCAAACGGTCGCTTTTACGCCAAGCTGCATGCAGTTCTAGTGGGGTGGCCGCCACCACTACCCCACCTCTGACTGTGGATTCCAAGGCGGGGATAATCTCATCAGCTACACCTGAGAATTCTGCGGACGGGGAAGAGGAGGAGGACGAGGACGAGCTTGTGGAGAGCACCCAGCACTCCGTCCTCCCCAACAGCCAGGATCTTTTTCTCAGCCTGACTGAATTACCCTCCCAAGCCAGTATCCAAGACCATGATCCCAGGGAAGGGACCTCAGGTGAGTTTACCTTTTAAAATATAAAACTTGTTTTAAAAGCAAGCGTTTTTTAATGATTACTTTGCCCTGAGGACTTGGGATGCATTTGCGGCCAGTACAGCTATTGGAAAAGTCTGTTAACGTGTCTGGGGATGGAGCGGAAATCCTCCAGGGATATCTCCATGAAGTTCTCCTGGAGGTACTCCAAAAGCCTTGCCACAAGATTTCTGGGCAGTGCATCCTTATTCCGTCCTCCATGGTAGGACACTTGACCACGCCATGCTTGCAACAAGTAATCTGGTATCATTGCATGACAAAGCCTGGCAGCGTATGGGCCCGGTGTTTGCTGGCATTCAAGCAACATCCGTTCTTTATCTTGCTGTGTAATCCTCAGGAGAGTGATATCGGTCATGGTAACTTGGTGGGGGTTAGTTTGGTTTCTGCAGGGATCGTCCCTGATACCACCCACGCGGTGGGGGGAGGGATAAAGCGATCATCCCAGAGAATTGGATGTGGGGGGGGAGATTTAGTTTGTTTTCTGCTGCTGAAGGTTAACAGGAATAGGGTGACCAGATGACAGAAATGAAAAATCAGGACACGGGTGGGCAGAGCAAAAAAAAACAAGTCCCTCCCCAGTGTGCGCCTGGACACCCCCCCCCCCCCCCCCCACAGCGCCAGAGGGTGTGCTCAGGCCACATCCCCCAGCCCCCTCCCTCCGCCTGCTCTCGGCCAACTGCCACTCGTCCCCTCCAGCTTCCCTCGCTGCAGATGGGGCTGGGGAGCCGATGGCCAAACACGCGCCTCCCCTCACACCCCGCACTGGAGCTGGACCGGCACGTGTGGGAGAACCCGCCCCGAGAGCACTGCCTCCACCGCGGCCGCCCCATCAGTCTCCTATCCCTGCAGCATCATCCCTCCACCCCGCACGGGCTACCCAGAGCGGCATCGGACCCCCCCCCGTCCTCCCTCCCAGAGCCTGCCTGGCACAGCCCCCACCCCACCGCAGTGCTAGCCTCAGGATCCAGCAGGCACGTCCCATCTGGGGACCCCAGCACCCCACACCCACTTACTGCTGCACTCTGGGTCGGTGCAGCGCTTGAACTCGGCGAAGCACTGGTCCAGGTGCTTGGCGGCCAAGCAGAGGGGCCACTGTGCGGGCAGGTACAGGGCAACTAGGGCGAGGAGCAGGAGGGAGAAGCACGGCCGTGCTGCGGCCATGTTCGCAGGGCTGGCAACGGGGGGGGGGGGAGGAGGGAGCGTCCCTCTGGCTCCTGTCTGTGTGCCTACAAGCCCCGCCTCTGCCTTTGTGCGTGCCTGGGGAGTGGGGCTGCAGCACTCTGTAGGTGCCTGCCGGCCGGCCGGCCAGAACTCAGCTGCACTGCCCCAGGATCCGGAAGAAGAGGTGAGCAGTGCTGGCTTGCCGCGGTCCCCCAATATCGGAACAAAGTGCATCCCGACTGCTGTAAGGTCGGGACGTGGGACAAGTCTCCTAAAATCGGGACTGTCCCGATAAAATCGGGACATCTGGTCACCCTAAACAGGAAAACTGCAGCAGTCAACGGGCTTTGCTTGGTATGTGGGAAAGGAGGGCGCAGAAGTTGAAAGACAATGGCTTACCATGGCCACATGCAAGCTGAATTCTGTTGCCTGGACCTGCGTCTGTGATCTCTAACACCAAAGCCACAGGCACTCAATATTAAGATGGAAAATGCGACCTTGTACTGAAATCACATGTGCTATGTAATGTGAATAGTGTTGTTCACCATGAAAGAATATAAGCATTGTTCTGTAAAATGTATAATTTTAAAAACTTCTCTCCTTTTTTTTCAACCCTCCCTCCAGCAGCTGCAAATTTTTCAAGCCTCCCTCCTCCGTCCCAAAGGCTATCTCAGATAAGGCGGCGGAGAAAGAGGACGCGAGACGAGATGTTCACGGAAATAATGGAATGCACCCGCAATGAAAGAGCTCATTTGAATGAGTTGAAGGACACGGTATCTAAATTTAGGAAAGATGCCAGTAAACGTGAGGTCATGAGAGACGCTCGAGATGAGAGGTGGCAGGCTCCAACGCTGGGGTTGCTGCGCGATGAAACGGACATGCTCCGGCTTCTGGTGGAGCTTCAGGAATGGCAGCAGGATAACGGACTGCCGCTGTATAACCTCCCTCCCGCCTCACCATGTTCCATATCCTCCTCACCCAGACGTGTAAGAACAGGGGGTGGGGGAGGCTCCGTGCACCCTCCCACTCCACCCCAGTGGGCAGCCCAACCACAAGGCTGTCATTATATTGAATTTTTTCAGTGGCCTTTTACTTCCCTCCTATCCTCCTCCCAAACCTCACTCAGATTGCCTTGTCCGTTCTCTCCCTCTGTTTATAATCAATTAATAAAGAATACATGATTTTTAAATGATAGTGACTTTATTTCCTTTGAAAGCAAGCTGGGGGGAAGGGGGAGGGTGGGTTCCTTACAGAGAATGAGTCAAAGGGGGCAGGTTTTCATGAAGGAGAAACAAACAGAAATTTCACACTGTAGCCTGGCCAGTCATGAAACTGGTTTTCAAAGCTTCTCTGATGCACAGCGCTTCCTGGTGTGCTCTTCTAATTGCCCTGGTGTCTGGCTGCGCGTAATCAGCAGCCAGGCGATTTGCCTCCACCTCCCACCCTGCCCTAAAGGTCTCCCCCTTTGTCAAGGCTGTATCCCCACTTTGAACTTTAGGGTACAAATGTAGGGCCTGCATGAAAACTTCTAAGCTTAACTACCAGCTTAGCTCTGGTCTGCTGCCACCATCCCAAGAATTCCCATCTCTGGGAAGCCTTGAGAAACCTTCACCAATTCCCTGGTGAATACAGATCCAACCCCCTTGGATCTAAAACAAAGAAAAATCAATCAGGTTCTTAAAAAGAAGGCTTTTAATTAAAGAAAAAGGTAAAAATCATCTCTGTAAAATCAGTATGGAAATTAACCTTACAGGGTAATCAAACTTAAAGAGCTCAGAGGACTCCCCTCTAGTCTTAGGTTCAAAGTACAGCAAACAAAGATAAACACTCTAGTAAAAGGTACATTTACAAGTTGAGAAAACAAAGGAAAACTAAGACGCCTTGCCTAGCTATTTACTTTCAAGTTTGAAATAGGAGAGACTTTTTAGAAAGATGTGGAGAACCTGGATTGATGTCTGGTCCCTCTCAGTCCCAAGAGTGAACGCAACACCCAAAACAAAACAAAAGCCTTCCCCGCCCCAAGATTTGAAAGTATCTTGTCCCCTTATTGGTCTTTTAGGTCAGATGCCAGCCAGGTTACCTGAGCTTCTTAACCCTTTACAGGGAAAAGGATTTTGGAGTCTCTGGCCAGGAGGGATTTTATAGTACTGTACACAAAACCCATAAACCCGGAAACCCTGGACGCCCCATCATCTCAGGCATTGGCACTCTGACAGCAGGATTATCTGGCTATTTGGACTCTCTCCTCAGACCCTATGCTACCAGCACTCCCAGCTATCTTCGAGACACCACCGACTTCCTGAGGAAACTACAATGCATTGATGTTCTTCCTGAAAACACCATCCTGGCCACCATGGATGTAGAAGCACTTTACACCAATATTCCACATGAGGATGGACTACAAGCTGTCAGGAACAGTATCCCTGATGAGGCCACAGCAAGCCTGGTGGCTGAGCTTTGTGACTTTGTCCTCACCCACAACCACTTCAGATTTGGGGACAACTTATACCTTCAAGTCAGTGGCACTGCTATGGGTACTCGCATGGCCCCACAGTATGCCAACATTTTTATGGCTGACTTAGAACAACGCTTCCTCAGCTCTCGTCCCCTAATGCCCCTCCTCTACTTGCGCTATATTGATGACATCTTCATCATATGGACCCACGGAAAGGAGGCCCTTGAAGAATTCCACCTGGACTTCAACAATTTCCACCCCACCATCAACCTCAGCCTGGACCAGTCCACACAAGAGATCCACTTCCTGGACACTACAATACAAATAATTGATGGTCACATAAACACCACCCTATACCGGAAACCTACTGACCGCTATACGTACCTACATGCCTCCAGCTTCCATCCAAGACACATCACACGATCCATTGTCTACAGCCAAGCCCTAAGATACAACCGAATTTGCTCCAACCCCTCAGACAGAGACAAACACCTACAAGATCTTTATCAAGCATTCGTAAAACTACAATACCAACCTGGGGAAGTGAGGAAACAGATTGACAGAGCAAGACGGGTACCCAGAAATCACCTACTGCAGGACAGGCCCAACAAGGACAATAACAGAACACCACTGGCCATCACATACAGCCCCCAGCTAAAACCTCTCCAGCGCATTATCCACGATCTACAACCTATCCTAGAAAATGATCCCTCACTCTCACAGACCTTGGGAGGCAGGCCAGTCCTCGCTTACAGACAACCCCCCAACCTGAAGCAAATACTCACCAGCAACTACACACCACACCACAGAAACATCAACCCAGGAACCTATCCCTGTAGCAAACCTCGTTGCCTACTCTGTCCCCATATCTACTCTGGAAACAGCATCACAGGACCCAACCACATCAGCCACACCATCAGGGGCTCATTCACCTGCACATCCACTAACGTCATATATGCCATCATGTGCCAGCAATGCCCCTCTGCCATGTACATTGGCCAAACCGGACAGTCCCTCCGCAAAAGAATAAATGGACACAAATCGGACATCAGGAATGGTAACATACATAAGCCAGTAAGTGAACACTTCAATCTCCCTGGTCATTCTATTACAGATTTAAAAGTCACTGTCATTGAACAAAAAAACTTCAGAAACAGACTTCAAAGAGAAACAGCAGAACTAAAATTCATTTGCAAATTCAACACCATTAATCTGGGCTTGAATAGGGACTGGGAGTGGCTGGCTCACTACAGAAGCAGCTTTTCCTCTCCTGGAATTGACACCTCCTCATCTATTATTGGGAGTGGACTACATCCACCCTGATTGAATTGGCTCTGTCAACACTGGTTCTCCACTTGTGAAGTAACTCCCTGCTCTCCATGTGTAAGTATATAATGCCTGCATCTGTAACTTTCACTCTATGCATCCGAAGAAGTGAGGTTTTTACTCACGAAAGCTTATGCCCAAATAAATCTGTTAGTCTTTAAGGTGCCACCAGACTCCTTGTTGTTTTTGTAGATACAGACTAACACGGCTACCCCCTGATACTTGACAGGACAGCTGTTACCCTTCCCTTTATAGTTATGACACCCTTACTTTCACAGAGATTGTGGAGCACACAGCAAGCAGAAAAAACAATGGGGATATTGGTTTGGCTGAGGTCTGAGCGAGTCAGTAACGAGCGCCAGCAACCTTTTGAACTGCCAAATGCACATTCTACCACCATTCTGCACTTGCTCAGCCTGTAATTGAACAGCTCCTGACTCCTGTCCAGGCTGCCTGTGTATGGCTTCATGAGCCATGGCATTAAGGGGTAGGCTGGGTCCCCAAGAATAACTATTGGCATTTCAACATCCCCAACGGTTATTTTCTGGTCCGGGAAGTAAGTCGTTTAAACAGATTAGTGTTCCTGAAGACGCGAGCGTCATGAACCCTTCCCGGCCAGCCCACGTTGATGTTGGCGAAACATCCCTTGTGATCCACAAGTGCTTGCAGCACCATTGAAAAGTACCCCTTGCGGTTTATGTACTGGGTACCCTGGTGCTCCGGTGCCAAGATAGGGATATGGGTTCCATCTATCGCCCCACCACAGTTAGGGAATCCCATTGCAGCAAAGCCATCCACTATGACCTGCACATTTCCCAGAGTCACTACCTTTGGTAGCAGTACCTCAGTGATTGCTTTGGCTACTTGCATCACAGCAGCCCCCACAGTAGATTTGCCCACTCCAAATTGATTCCTGACTGACCGGTAGCTGTCTGGTGTTGCAAGCTTCCACAGGGCTATCGCCACTCGCTTCTCAACTCTGAGGGCTGCTCTCATCTTGGTATTCTGGTGCTTCAGGGCAGGGGAAAGCAAGTCACAAAGTTCCAAGAAAGTGCCCTTATGCATGCAAAAGTTTCGCAGCCACTGGGAATCGTCCCACACCTGCAACACTATGCGGTCCCACCAGTCTGTGCTTGTTTCCTGGGCCCAGAATCGGCGTTCCACGGCTATAACCTGCCCCATTAACAGCATGATCTCCAAAGCACTGGGTCCCGCGGTTTGATAGAATTCCATGTCCATATCCTCATCACTCTCGCCGCCGCACTGCCGTAGCCTACTCCTCGCTGCCTGGTTTTGCAGGTTCTGGTTCAGTATAAACTGCATGATAATGCGCGAGGTGGGGTTTACAATGTTCATGACTGCTGTCTTGAGCTGAGCGGGCTCCATGCTTGCCGTGGTATGGCGTCTGCACTGTTCACCCAGGAAAAAGGCGCGAAACGGTTGTCTGCCATTGCTTCCCTGGAGAGGGGGGAGGATAGACCCAGAACCACCTGCAACAATGTTTTTGGCCCCATCAGGCATTGGGATCTCAACCCAGAATTCCAATGGGTGGAGGAGACTACGGGAACTATGGGATAGCTACCCACAGTGCAGTGCTCCAGAAATAGACGCTAGCCCCGGTACATGGACGTACACCACCGAATTAATGTGCTTAGTGTGGCCGCATACATTCGACTTTATACAATCTGTTTCCAAACTTCAAATTATATAAATTCGGATTAATCCTGTAGTGTAGACATACCCTTAGTCTGCTCTGAAAGCAAACAGTCCTTTCTCCCCCCACTGAGGGTCCCATGAGAAATATAGGAGAAACTGAAGCACACATAGGATTCATAAAAGTATTAGCGAAGTCTCACTGTCTCACACAGATTACAAATACACCACCACTGAGACAAGAGCTAAGGGAACAAAACAACTACCTTTCTCTAAACAAAGAACAGTCCATCTGTCAAAACTGATGCCCCCCCCCAATCTAAATCCATTCCTGTGTCCACTTCCTGACCCCCTTCCCAATTCACTATCTCAACAGTGGGAGTAGTCTTATGATTCCATTCGTCTTAAAGCAACATCAATAAAATTAACATAGCTCAAATTGGAGGGCCCACTTCTGCCTTAGTGACACTTGCACAGGCGACATGGAGCTCTGCTCCCTTTAGCTTCAGTGGAAGTTGAATGCTCAGCACCTGTGAAATATCGGAACTAAATATCCAAATAAGGATACCCAACAACTGAGGTGCTCAAAAATTATAGTCCACTCTTGCAAACATGGGTATTCATAAACCAAATGAAAACAAAGAGTTACAAAAGGTGTAACTGGGTGCAGAATTTATCCTGCAGGAAGAATGGTTACTTACCCTATAACAACTGTGATCATTAGAGATGTTGTCCACTTGGATTAAACTCTAGGTACACGTGCCCCCATGAATGCAAGATTGGATTGTTTGGGCCAGCAGTGTCGACAACTGTGACCTTCATGTCCTTGCATGGCCCTCGCCCCCCAAGTTGTAAGAGAGAGAGTGGGCCCAACTGTGTGTCAGTTCCTTTGCAGTACAGAATCCCATAGTTAAGGGACTCTGTAGTAGTGGCAGAGAAAGAGAGTAGCTTCTGGGGTCCAAATGGAAAACACATCTCGAATAACTAGTTGCTGTAAGGTAAATAACTGTTTGTTGTTTTAGAGTAATTGTACACAAGCTCCCATTCTAGGTGTCTGACTAGCAATTGTCTTCCTAAGGAGGTGGCTGTCATGAGTTCTACTTAAATAAAGACTGCAGGACTGCCCTATTGTTGTATCCACCAAGCAACGTATTAACAACTTCAACAGAACTTTATTTACAGTGGAAGTCTCTTTTCGAAGCGGTAGCTGCACACTCTGACTCTCCCAGCCTCCTCAACTCCTCCCCCGTCCTTCCTGTTTCCTGTCCTTTCCGACTCCCAACAGCCAGTGCTCCCAGTTCTAATAATCACATGCAGCATCTAAACACCACATTCCCTCCTCTCAAGAAACTTTCCAAATTAAAATAAACATTGTTGTTCTAACCACAGGAACAAATATGAAACAAGACACTATACTGTTGGCAGGAATATTATACTGAAAACACTGTTATGTAGTATCTACATAGTCTTTAATCCAGGCAGGTGGTTGTCTGAGTCTGCCAGGCTGTCTCTCAAGCCCCGGTTCCAGTGTAATGTCTTGTTGTGGTGGTTCTACAGTGAAGTCATCCAATGCAGACTGGGTGTTGGCATAATCTCCTCTTGGTGCATAGGCAGGTGCAAGATAAGCAGCATTCCATACCCGCCCATCAGAAAGTCGATGGGTTTAAGGTTCCTTCTTCTCTATGATTTTAAGAGGACCTGTGAATTTATGGTCCCCTTTGTGTAAGATTCCAGGTTTTCGTATTCTAACAAAGGACCCACACTCAAACTTTGGTTCCTTAGCACCCCGCCATTTGTCTGTGAAAGCCTTAGACTTTGCTTGGTTCTGTTCAACTGTCTTTCTCACATCATCCTTGTGTGGGGCATCAGGTCATGCCTTTAACAATCCAGCAATGTTCAGTTTAGTAGTCATCTGTTTCCCATGAAGTAACTCTGTGGGTGATCTTTGCGTTGTGGCATGTCGTGTAGCCCGGTATGCTTGCAAGAAATCGGTAGTGAAGGGTATCCACAATCGCCCTTCCAGTTTAGCTGTTTGCAAACTCTCTTTCAAACTTCTGTTAAACTGTTCGATTTCCCCTTTGGCTTGAGGGTAATATAGGGACGACCTCCTGTGTAAAATGTTCCTCTCTGCTAGAAAAGTTTCAAACTCCAGGGAACTAAACTGACTACCATTATCTGAAACCAGTTCTTTGGGGTTACCTTCCCGGCTAAAAATTGGAGAGGAACTTAATTACTGTAGCAGAAGAAATTTGCGATGTCAACGCCACCTCAGGCCATTTGCTGAAATAGTCTATTAAAGTGATGGCATAACGACAGTCAAGTGGAGCAGTATCAAAGTGTCTACAATGTCTATCGCCACTTTTTCCCACGCAGATTCAGGAAGAGGAACAGGCTGTAATGGAGGGGTACATGACACTGCTGTCTTATGCATTTGGCAAGTGACACAGAATTTTATGAGTGCTTCAGTTTGAGAGTCCATCCCTTGCCACCAATACAGATCCCCGTAGTCGTTGTTTGGTACTGACAATTCCTTGATGAGTATCGTGTGTCAGGTGTATGAGTTTTGACTGTAATTCTTCTGGCACAAGTAGCCGGTGTGTACCTCGTAGCACACTGCCATCGAGCAAAGAAAGTTCATCCCGAACTCTAAAATAAGGCAGCAAAATGGGTCAAAGGTTTTTAGGGTTACTGGGCCATCTCTTGGTCAGAAATTCCCGTAATTTTTGTTGAATTGGACACGCTGAACAAGCAGCTTGAAATTGTTCTCTGTAACTGCAGTAAGAGTGCTTGTAATAAGCGCAACTACTACATCCTCATCCTCCGGTGGACCATCTGGTGAAGGCAAAGGCAGGCGAGAAAGGCAATCAGCTACCACATTTTTGTTTCCAGGCTTATATTCCAGTTCATAATTGAAAGAAAGTCTTGCAGACCATCTAGCAATACGATATCCTGCTCTTCCCAGTCCTTTCGTGGTGAGCAATGTTGTCAAAGGGCTGTGGTCTGTGCGCAACTTGAACGTGCAGCCCCACAGGTAAGTTCTCCATTTTTCAGTAGCCCAGACACAAGCAAGTGCTTCTTTTTCATCTGTAGAATAATTTCTCTCAGCATTACTTAGTGTCCTTGAAACAAATGCAACAGTCCTCTCTGTGTTGTCCTCATGAAGTTGTGTGAGGACAGCCTCAAGTCCATAATCAGAAGCATCAGTAGTTATAATTGTGGGCAATGCAGGACTGAATAATGCAAGTACTGGACTATGTACAATCAAGTCTTACACCCTTTCGAAACTAACTTGTGCATCCATTGTCCACACTAAGGTTGAACTTCTCCATAGTAATTCTCGTAACGGTTCAATGACAGAAGCATAATTGGGAATGAATTTTGCATACCAGGAGGTAAAACCCAAGAAGGAACGTAAGGTTTGCAAATCTGTTGGAGGAGGAGTATTTGAAATTGCCAGGATATGATCTGGATCAGGTTTTAGTCCAGCCTGTGAAATTGTATGCCCCAGAAAGGAGAGTTCAGTTTGTCTAAATTTGCATTTGGACCTATTGAGCTTGAGACCTGCTTTGCTGATGCAGTTTAGTACAGACTGCAGGTTATTGTCATGCTCCTCAGTAGTATTTCCAAACACAATAATATCATCCAAATAGCACTGAACTCCATGTTGATTCTTCAGAATCAATGACATCATTTTTTGAAAGGCACTTGGGGCTGATGCGAGACCGTATGGAACACATTTAAAATGAAATAGTCCCTCATGTGTAATAAATGCTGTGAGGTCTCTGCTATCTTCATGCAAATGATGGTATGTGCTCTGCACATCAAGAGTAGAAAACATCTTTGCTCCACGGAGTTCTGCAAATACTTCTTCTATGTGAGGAAGAGGATGGCTGTCAATCACAATAGCTTTATTTGGCTCTCTTAACTCCACACAAAGGCGAACATCTCCACCCTTCTTCTGCGTCATTACTATAGGTGAAACCCATTCGAAGGAGTTAATCTCTTCAATAATGTCCTTTTGAACAAGTTTTCTAAGTTCCTCTGAAACAGCTTCCCTGACTGAAAATGGTAAGCACCATAATTTCTGTCGTACAGGCAGCACATTATTCCGCATTTTAACTTTATGCGGAAACCCATAAGCACAGCCGAGTTTCTCCTCAACCTGGAGTTGGGTCCCAGCTGAAACTGGTGTGTGTACCGCAAGAGTGCTTTGCTGAGGAAGATCATTTGTCCATTAACTACCTTGAGATTTAAAGCAGCTAATAAATCTCTGCCAAGGATAGGAGTGCCTTTGTGAACAATAGTATCAGGGGGTAGCCGTGTTAGTCTGTATCTACAAACTTTCACTCTATGCATCCAAAGAAGTGAGGTTTTTACTCACGAAAGCTTATGCCCAAATAAATCTGTTAGTCTTTAAGGTGCCACCAGACTCCTTGTTGTTTTTGTGAACAATGTAGAATTCTGCAGTTACACAGCAATCACCAAAGTTAACTATTGCTGGCAAGCAGCCATGTACTGGAATATGGTTTTTCAAATAGCATACCAAGTGAAGTTTGGGTTCAGTAAAAGGGACATCTTTAAAGTAATGCAAATAGATGGAATCAGGTAGTATAGATACTGCTGAGCCAGTGTCCAACATTAGCTGAATTAGGGCTACCATATGTCCGGATTTCCCCGGACATGTCCGGCTTTTCGGTCTATAAATAGCCGTCCGGGGGGGATTTTTAAAAATCTAAAAATGTCCGGGATTTCCCCCCGGTCGGCTATTAATAGACAGAAAAGTGGCGGCCAAGCGCCACTGGGCAGCCAAAGCCCCTTCCCGGCTCCCCCCATCCCCTGCAGGCTTACCACGCTGTCCGGCCCTGCAGCTCTCTTCCCCCTCCTCCCCTCCCCTGAACGCTCCGCCCACCTGCTCCTCCCCCTCCCCTGCTTCCCGTGAATCAGATCTTCATGGGAAGTCTGAAAAGAAGCAGGGGCAGGTGGGAGGCAGCAGCAGGTAAGCTGGGGCAGGGGGGTGCGTGAGGAGGAGAGCTCCGGGGAGACGCGGCCCTGGCCGAGCGGTGCCCGGCGGCCCCAGTGGTTCCGGTCCCAGCACCCCCGGCCCGGGCCCAGCAGTGCTGGCCCCGGTTCTGGGGCTCTTTAAAGCCGGCCCTGGTCAGGGGACAGAGAGGGTAGGGTTGGATGGGTGGGTCTGGGGTTCGGGGGGGGTTGTGGGGGGGCAGGGGTGTGGAGAGGGGTCGAGGCAGGCAGGTAGCAGAGGGGGTTGGATGGGTCAGGAAACCTGGGGGTACTGTCAGGGGGCAGGGAGCAGTTGGATAGGGCATGGGAGTCCCCGGGGGTCTGTCTGGGGGTGGGGGTGTGAATATGGGGTGGGGGTGTGGATAAGGGTCAGAGCAGTCAGGGGACAGGTAGGGTCGTAGGGGGTTCTCAGGAGGGGGCAGTCAGGGGACAAGAAGCAGGGTGGCTTAGATAGGGGGTGGGCTCCTAGGGGGCAGTTAGTGGCAGGGGTCCCAGGAGGGGGCAGTCAGGGGACAAGGAGTGGAGGGGGGGTTGGAGGTTCTGAGGGGGGCAATCAGGGGGTGGGAAGTGGGAGGGAGTGGATGGGGGTGGGGCAGGGCAGGGCTAGAGCAGGGCTCCTCCTCCCCAGTGTCCTTTTTTTTGCTTGTGGAAATATGGTAACCCTAGCTGAATAGAGTGTGATTTGCCTGAGGGTATGGCAGAAACATTTACAGTGCACTTTATTTGTTCTGGAATATGTGCAGTAGTGATTTTGTCCACACTCAGCACAGTAACATCTGGTATTGTAACTGCATGCACCTGTTGATTGAACTGGCTACTGCGACATACTTTAGCAAAATGCCCAATCTTTTTGCAATGATTGCACTGAGCTACTTTTGCTGGACATCCTGGGTAGCTTGTAAGATGTTGTAGGGATCCACAACGAAAGCTGCTTTTACTGTATTTTGCATTTGCTGATTCAGTGGCTTTTCATTAGTTTTCCTTTTGTAATTGTTTGTCTGCAGTGATAGTAAATTTTTCTGCAAAGGAGTCACAGCCTGGACTGGGCCTCCTGTACCCTGGCTCATTAATTTGGCTTCAGCTGTAGCTGACTCAATCTGAGTAGCAATGGTGATTGCTTTTTCTAGTGTAAGTTGTGGTTCTAGAAGTAAGCGTTCTCTTACATGAAGCATTGTTGTTTTCTCAATGAGCTGGTCTCTAATCATCTCATCTGCCATATTCCCAAAGTCACAATCAGACTCCTCAGGGAAGCAATATACTGCATTATAGTCTCCCCCGGTTTCTGCTCACGCTGGCGAAATCTGTAGCGATTAGCTACTACATTCACTTTTGGCACAAAAAAGTTCTTTAATGCAGTGAGTGCAGTCTCATATTTATCATCTGCAAGGGGAAAAGTGTAGAATATATGCTGCCCTTCTGCTCCAAGGCAGTGGATTAGCACAGCACGCTTTCTTACTTCAGAAATCTCTGTAGCACTGATTGCAAGCAGATAAGTCTCAAACATACAGATCCAGGCAGTAAAAGCAATTGGAGGCGCACCTGGGCGTTGCAGAAAGGGTGCAGGTGGGTTCAGAGGCAGAAGATCCATCCTCGTCGCCAAAATGTTGTATCCACCAAGCAAAGTATTAACAACTTCAACAGGACTTTATTTACAGTGGAAGTCTCTTTTCCAAACTGTAGCTGCACACTCTAACTCTCCCAGCCTCCTCAACTCCTCCCCACTCCTTCCTGTTTCCTGTCCTTTCCGACTCCCAACAGCCAGTGCTCCCAGTTCTAATAATCACATGCAGCATCTAAACACCACACCTATCAAACAAGGCAGCAGATCTAGTAGCTGCAGTCAGCACATGATACTGAATAGAAGTATACTCCAAGTGGCTGCCCTGCAAATTTCTGATACAGGGACCTTCTTCAAGTATGCCAAGGAGGTTATGTAGACCATAGTAGAGAGTGTGCTCTAACATAAGAGCGTGGAGCTAATTTATTTAGTTCATAGGAGATCTTCATGCACTCTTATATGCGTTGAGCATCTCTGCATCAGGATTGCTTTGTTGCTAAATACTACGAAGAATGTGAGTGACTTGTAATAGTGCTTTGTTCTATGGAGGTAGCAGGAGAGTACCCTCAAGACATTGAGCATATGAAGTCTTGCTTCTCCAAGAGTCAAATAAGGTTTAGGGAAAAACCCTAGAAGACACACACATTGATTCAAATGAAAGTCTGAGACCACTCTGGGTAAGAACTTAGGGTGAGGACTGAGGATCACCTTGTCTTTGTGTAAGGAGATCCTGCCATTAATGCCCGAATCTCTCACCCTTAATGCAGAGGTAGCAGCCACCAAAAATGCTGTCTTAATGGAGATGAAGGAGCACAATGCTCAAGACTCAAAAAGGGATCCATTAGGACCTAAAGGTCAAACTTCAGAGCCTCATGAAGGGAAAAATCCCTCACTGGAGGAAATCCATGGATTGGATCTTTCAAGAATGTAGCCATAATGTGAGACTATAGTGTGACCTTGAATTGGAGGGTGACAGGCAGATATTGCAGCTCAGTGAACCCTAGTTAAGTTGATTAAGAATCTTGAATGTTTCAAGTACAATAGTCCATGTCTACCCCTCTGATAATACTCCAGAATGATGTCTCAGAGTTGACAGTCATCCTGAACAGCCCCAGGAGAAAATAATTTCCATTTGGTTCTATACATTAGTCTTGCTTGGAATCAGAATGTCTTGTACCTCAGTGAAGCAGCTCCTATCTATAGCACTTAATCAGCTAGCACCTATGTTGTCAGATGTAAAAATAAGGAGTCTGATTATAGGATAAAGTCTCTGTAAAATAACATCTGGGACAGCTGAAAGAGACATGGGCGGCCGAGCTGATATTGGTTTCAGTTCTGAATGCCATGCTGGTGCTATCCTCATAGCGCGGTTTGTCCAGTCTTACTTTTGTGAGGACTCCAGGGATACATCAGTTCTCTTTTCCACTGGATTTGGAATGGCTTTGACAAGGGGCCTGTGCTCATGCCTGTATTCAGGAGCAAAATGGCAGGCACTTCATGTTCAAATTGGTGGGAGAGAGGTCCATGGTGCAAAGACCCCATCCGAGGAAGATTTGACTGAGAACAGAGTCTTTGAGGGTCCATTCATGACTAATGAAGCATTACCAGCTGAGTTGGACTGCCAGGTTGTTCTGAAGATCTTGTTAGCATAGGACTATGAGATTGTCCTGGTTTTATATGCATCAATCCTGACAGAGAGGGATGAGCTCATTACACCTTGCCTGTTGAGGAAGTGGATCGCTGTAGTATTGTCTGTCAGGACTTGAATGGTGATCCCTTTGAGGAGGGGCAGGAAAGCTCTGCATGCTAAACATGGCTCTGAGTTCTAACAGATTTATCTGCAGATAAGAATCTGTTACGAACCACCAGCCTTGAGTGTGAAGATTGTCTAGATGTGCTCACTAGTCCTGTTTGGAAGCATCCATTACCAGAGTGTGGATGGCAAAGCGAATGGGACACCTTGGCAGACTTTTTGTGAGTCCTTCCACCAGAGTAGCAAGGATAAAACATGTGGGGGAACTAAACCCTGCACATTTGTGCTGTGCCTGCCAGGTTGATAAACTCATTTTAACCATGCTTGAAGAGCTGAAGTCCAAGTCTGGCATCAGGCCTGATGAAAATGCATGTGTCTCAACAATCTGATACTCTCCTTTGCTGAGGTATCCCGATGATAGCATAGATTTCAAATGAGGTGCATCATAAATCCTAGGAGTGCTGATCTTGTTTTAAGGAGAATTAAAGAACAGCTGCCAGCCTGAACTATTTCTCTTTTGTAGAAGGATGTAATAGAAACAGACCTGTTGTGTGGGAAACAAACACTAGCAAGCAGGAAAGAAAACAGTCAAAAATAAAAGTGTTGAGCCCACACATACTATCCCAGGGTTTGAAAGAATCTACTCCTCTACTTGAGATTGAAGAATGGGATTTATTTGAGGCACTCCAGTGGCCGAAAGCAAACATTTCTGCAGAGTGAAAAGCACAAGAGTACTTGTGGCACCTGAGAGACTAACAAATTTATTAGAGCATAAGCTTTCGTGGACTACAGCCCCAGAGTGTGTGTCATGGTTACCAGGTGAGCTGTGCCATAAAGCTCTTTTGGTCACTTGAGTGCATCATCGTATGCCTCACTCTGGATGGAATCACATACTCCAACCATTCAGACCGGGTCTCTGGGCTGCAGCCGCTTGTTTACACAACTATATTATTCCAATAGGCCCGACTGTGTTGGGCACCTGTAACAGCAGCTGATTAAAGTGACTCAAAAGCAGCAGCATCAAAACTTAGTAGTATTTAATTGCTCAAGGAAACACAGCATTTAGGAAAATAGGTTAACACAGAGTCCTATACACATTTCTTTACTAAGATTAACTTCTCTAGTCATAGCTCAGGTAAACCCATCTCTGGCGGGGAGAAAAACTGTCCTCCTCACAGCATGCTGTCTTCTTGCAAGTCTGACAAGTCACTGACTCATTTGGCAATCCCTCACTCCTTCCTGAGGCCAGCATCTTTAAAGGTTTATAATTCCATTTAATCCTACACAGTCAGGTTTTGGAAGAGTAAACTATGCCAGCCTGGTGGGAGCCAAGAAGGTTGCTTCTTCCCAATCAACGGCCCAGCCTTTGCTATCTTAATTCCTTTGTAGCTGTTCATCCCAGGTATCTTATCTTTGCCATTGTTTGGTTTTCTATTTGCTTTAGCAGATAAACTGTAGGCAAAAGGACATTTATAAAAAAAACAAAACAAAAACACATGACTCCTCCTTTCTCCACACTTTGTTAGCATCCACAAAGAAGAGCATCTAGTTCTCATGGTAGTAAAGAAAAGCTACCAAACACAGTCCTGCTGCAGTGTCAGAACTTTCCGAGTCTTCAGAGAACTCCAGTGCTTCAGCTAATGGCATCTCCAAGCAGCAGCCAATGAAGTTAAGATTCTTGTCCATTTCTTTTCATCTATTAAGAAAGCGATAGATCAGTGGGTCTTAACCTTTTTTTCATTTGCCGACTCCTAAAAAATTTCAAATGGAGGTGTGGACCCCTTTGGGAATCTATTGTCTGTTCATATAGTTGACTTATGATCAATCAGTTTTCAGTCGTAAGTTTTTTGCAGACCCCTTAGACCAAGTCCACGGACCAGAGGTTGAGAACTACTGCAATAGATGTGTAACAAAGAAATTAACATGGAAGGCAGTTTCACTACTCTGGAGAAAGCAGAACAGCAGCAGTCGTAGGCACTGGAGATCCACATTTTTCAGAGCTAGTGTATTCTCATAGCAGGGCTTCACTCATCTTTGAGTGAGCAGAAAGTGGATTGTCTGCAGCTGTGAACACCCTGTAACTGATGAATCACAAGGGTATTTATGCATATTACTGCTCCAAGCTTTCAAGGGAGAATAGACTGTCATGGAAAACTACCAAAGAATGTTCAAGTAGATCCTACATCCATATCACCACAGGCTATAACCTAGCCAGGTCTCAATCTAAGCAGGGTGAAACTGGCTAATACTCAGATGAGAAACTCACCAGGGTAACTTAAAAACATACAGGAACAGATGTCAAAGCAGTAGGTGTACATAAGTACATAAAGTATTGAATTGGATGGTGCAGTATTACGTTAGGTGGCAGTTTTCTGAAGCTATTCATTCAGATGTGGTGGAAACTCCCATCCTCCCACACAGGCTCAGTACTTTTCATCCTTCCAACGCACTTCTTCTGTGAAGCCCACAAACTATGAGCCTATAAAAGCAACAACAATCTAAGGTAGAACCTGCAGGGTCTCCAGCGTGAGTGTTATGCTATGACAACTGTAAGTTCAGCAGGAGAAGAACTGATACTGTGCAAGACAGACAAGTAGATTGGGGGTACTTCCTGACCTTCTGTACACTGTTCACAGGTTCAGTAACTGGCTAAATAATCGCTTTATAATATCAAAGCAGTTTAGCAATTATATAGTTCCTTTCATCCAACTCATTTGACAGTTACATGGCAAAGTGGGTCACAGAACAAGAGCTGAAGCCTGCACAGTATCAAACTCCTTGGCATGTGGTAACCTAATAACTAGGTAAAGCCACACCAAAAAAGCAGCTAGGCCTGGGGCTTCAGTTGAAGACCTTATTTTGACAGAAAGTCAAGTAGGCACCAGCTTCAGCCTCTCCAACAGCTGAGCTGAAATCACCATATACTACCCCCTACAGCTCAGAGAGCTGCATGTTTTATTAGTTTATGGATTAGCAAGAATAGCAAACTGGGCAGGGGAGGACTCCATAATTCAAGGTTTCAGCTTTAGAAAGCACCTTTGGGGCAAAAACTGAGGGCAGAGGTCTGCATATACACAATAATATTTATGCACCCACATTTGCACACAGACTGGGGAATATGCACAGATGAGCTAGATACCTTGTAACTGCCTGTCTCTTTA
This sequence comes from Trachemys scripta elegans, assembly GCF_013100865.1. Taxonomy (NCBI): domain Eukaryota; kingdom Metazoa; phylum Chordata; order Testudines; family Emydidae; genus Trachemys; species Trachemys scripta. Next base: position 79,241,809 of record NC_048301.1, on the reverse strand, counting down.
CCTGAAAAATGGCTAGACACAGGTGCAGGTGTCATATTTTACTGCAAAAAGTGATCATATTTCTCTTCCATCTATCCAAAGGTACATGATTACACGCTTTGAAGTATGGGCAAAGGAAATCATGCAACAGATGAAGGTATCTGGAACCCCATTTCTGTAATAAGCAAATTTGACCTCCCCTTTTTATTAGTTTGACGACTGGCTTTCTAGGTGTATGACATTTATAATTACACAATTATCACATTAAATTCATTCATAGTAATCAGGATCGTGTTTCTTGCTAACAGCCAGAAACCTTAGCTCTTAAAGACAAATGCATTCTCAGAAGACAGAAACTTTAGAACGGTTTTAGTATTTAAAAATGTTGAAAGCAGAATACTCTTCCCCCACCCACCTTGAAATAAAGCTGAGGAAATTTAGCATTCACGCAGAGATTAGGAGCACTGATCTGAGCAAAGCGTAAAGCAAACAGGCGGTGTCCACTGTCAAGTTTGGAGTCAAGGCTCCTCACAATGAACCAACCTCCATGATCTCTCAGAGCTGGGCCTCTGCAGTTGAAGTGCTTATCACTAAGCTTGTCAGGAAGCCTAAGATGGGCTCACTTTCATTTTAGCCCAAAATTTAGCCCATTTTAGCCTATAGGTTAAAGGTTAGTTGCCTAAAGTAGGGCTGATCGTAACTTTTTTCATAGCTCAACCCACATCAGACAAAGGATGTCCAAGGCATGAGAAAATACACAATTAGTACTGGAAAAGTTTAATGAGTTTATTTTTGAAAAGTTGTTTGACTGAAATAAGCTTGTGCATTAGTTACAAAATATATTAATCTATTGAGAGATACTTCAGTGAAACCAGCAGAGTGTGCATTGTGTTCAAATGCAGATCAGAGCGTTTCTTCAATAATACTGACTAGAGTACTTGTTTGCACCAAAGCATTAGTGCTCATTTGATGAGAAAAAGAATGTCTTCTAGTAAGGCAAACAAAGGCCATCCATTTTGTTTACTACCAGATTTAAATTATTCAATAGGCAGGACCACTTGCTACATAGCCAGCCCATAGAATGAGTTTTTCCATCTCACAAATATAGTTGCCTGCATATAATTATGTGCTGACAATTTTTAAAGCATTACTCCCCCTGCCCTGCAGGGGGACACTGAGCTACAAAGAGGAATCTCATATGCAATATATTATACTCAGAGAATTCTGAGAGCAGCAACTTTGCAAGTACACCCATACATAAAGAATACATAGCAGGAATAAGGGAGAGACAAGAGAGAACACGGGAGGAGGGAGGGGGAAATCAAATAAGTATCTTAGATGTCTGTACACTAATGTAAGAATAGGGAATAAGCAGGACGAACTAGAGATGCTAGTTATTGAAAACAGCTACGACATAGTTGGCATCATAGACTTGGTGGGATAATACACTACTGGTATATTGGTATAGAAGGGTACAGGTTGCTCAGGAAAGACAGGCAGGGAAAAAACGGGAAGGGATGTTGCTTTGTGTATATATTAAATGTATACACTTGGAAATAGGGGGATTTGTTGAAGGATAAAAGGGATAAAAAACAAGGGTGATGTCATGGCAAGGATTTACTATAGACCGCCTACTCAGAAAGAAGAGGTGGATAAGACTTTTTTTTAAAACTAACAAAATAATCCAAAACACAGGACTTGGTGGTGATGGGGGACTTCACTACCCAAACATCTGTTGGGAATATAACACAACAGGGCACAGATTATCCAATAAGTTCTTGGAATGTATTAGAGCTTTTTTTATTTCAGAAGGGAGAGAAAACAACTAGGGTAGAGGCTGTTCTAGATTTGATTTTGACAAATATGGAGGAACTGGCTGAGAATTTGAAAGTGGAAAGCAGCTTGGGTGCAAGTGATCACGAAATGGTAGAGTGTGATTCTAAAGAATGGTAGGAGGGAAAACAGCACAATAAAGATAATGGATTTTAAGAAGGCAGGCTTTAGCAAACTCAGGGAGTTGGTAGGTAAGATCCCATAGGAAGCAAGTCTAAGGGGGAAAATGGGGAACTGGACTACAAGATCTTTTGAGGTTCCTTTCAATCCTACAATTCTATTATTCTAAGACTGTCTGACACAGATAACAAATTTGATTTAAAAAATAGAAGGGGAAAGTAATCCAGCTTCTAAACATAAGATGATATATGCACACACACAATATTGCAAAAGCACCAAGAGTCACAGAGAAAGAACTATACACAAAACCTAAATTCAGCATTTCCCTTAAAAAGTTAACAGTTGAAAACTAGGCTAATCATTGCAACTCCACATTTGTTTTAGATTGCTTTATTCCAGAAATTTTCATAAATCTGTGGCAGTTGTGATCCATAATCCATTCTCCTTTTAAGTATTTTTCAAGATCATTCTTCAACCGTCATAGCATAATGATATCTTAAAAGAGAAGAAAAATAGACCACTAGGGGAAAAGGTGAAGCAAATACACTATAAAGCTGTATTTTATCACGGAAATTGAACTCTCAAACAATGCCAACTCAAAAAGAGATTAAATAAAATAACATTAACAACTGAGATTGTACATATCTGGATGGCAACTCAATCCAGCATTTAAGTTCTACGAATTTCTTTCCACCAGCTGAAATTACATTCCCACGTGTGATATGACAGTCAATTCTGGAACTGCACTGTAGCAAAGATAATTTGAAAAAAAAAATTAAGTAGTTGAGTGAGGTCTGCATAGATAAGTATGTAAGGTTAGTAAGACAGAATATATTTGGCTGATATTTAACTTATCAGCTCAGAAAGTCTCCCATGTAAGCTTTGTGGTTAAATCATCTTGGCATTGGGTTAGAATTCCATAGTGCAACCTTTAATAAGTACACAATAGATACAATATCAGCAGCAGCTAAAACTGTTAATGTTACATATTTTTTTCTGCCAGTGTATCATGCACCAACTTTTTTATTTCCTATTAGGCTGCGCTATTTTACATTATCCAATTGAAATAATAAAAACTTATGTATACTACAGAGCTGCCACCATGCTGAATTTCATTCAAGTCAAAGTAGACTAGATTGAGATTTTTAAAAAGCCGATAGTTGTGCCTGGGAATTGATGGTCTTTTGTAAAAACAAATCTTAAGGATTTTGAAAGGGTGATGAAAATGGAACTCCTAGAGGTGTTAAATTGGCACTTCAAAGACCCGTACACACACACAAAACCACCTGTTATAAGATGGTGCTCCGACAATGAAGTTTGTAACAGAATGGGCCTTTGTGTGTTAACTGTCCTCCCTCCCTGTGGTTGGTCCTTGTTGGGCTGCTTAGAAGGGGACTGATACTTGGGCTGCCCTGTAGCAATATTTACACAACTAGAGGTGAGGCGAACCCCACTTGCCAGCTTCCCCATCTCAGAAAAATACTCCATGCTGACTGGGAGATATTCATACATTTATGCATGGCCTGGTTCCGTATTTTCTGTATCAGATTGTCTATATGCCTAACACAGGACAAATAAGGCTTTTTTTGTGTTTTAAAAAAGTAATCTCTGTGATAATATACAAATCTGAAGATATTGTAGAGTTGAAAAGAATTCTATACATTAAAATCCATTATTTTTCGATTAGCAGCAGAGAGTTTGGACTAACCAGCTTCTAATGCACAAGACTACAACATTAACACGGGATGCAGACAATCAGTCTAGAAAGCCAAAAAATAGGCACAGGAATCTCCAAGGTTGGTTTTTTTTTTTATAAAGTAAATGTAGTGTTTGTGAAAGATGCCACTAAAGAAACTAGAATGTGCTCGTTTATTATAACAGCACATAGCAATGCAAGTTCACCAACACTGCCCTACTAGCGGGCTACCATCCTGTTCTTTTCTAAGTGGTGAGGGTGGCTAACCTACTATGTCCTGGAGCTCTCTAGTTCAACAAGCCACCATCACTTTTGGCACTATATGGACAATTGTTTACTGAGAACTAGTGATAGACCCTCCACCACATTTCACACAGGCCACCTGAGTGCCATTTGACAGGAATGATTTTAGAACTCTGGTAAGTTTGGCACAAGTCAGGTGTGACCAGGAGGTAAAAGTTTCCATGATCCCTGAGCCACCTACTATATATCTTCTTCCTCTCTGTCGAACATATCTGACACCAATATGATCTATCACCACAAAAAGCATCCCTACCAATGCAGAACTTTAACCCATCCAGCACCACCTTAGTTATAGTGGAAGAGCGTCAGCCATGTTTTTACACAATTGCAAACAAGGTGAATACAAACATTTTGGGAGGGGAGAAAAAGAATAAATAAGTTACAGGGAGGCCTAAAAGCCATAGTTTTTATCAGCATTTCCTCAGTGATCTCAGCACATTCAGCAGAAACATTTGTTTAGCCTTTTCTGGGGCTGTATTGCATGGGTTTTGTAGAAAACTTTTCAGAAGTCCAAGATTGATTCAACACCATCATGCGGGTTCCTGTTTGAATGTTCCTGAACATAATTCCCCGGGAGAAAAAAAGATAGAGACAGACCGACAGATGTCTAGGGACTGTGGACTGAGTCCTAATCTTACTTCATATTCCAAAAGGAACACGGTAAATTCAAAGTGATGGAGTTTCCCTTGCTGCGCATTCCCTAGCTAAGCTATAAAGGCACTAAAATAGTCTGTACTTTTGTTTCCTTCCTCTATTCTTGCCATTTGGATTTAAGTCCTTTTAGAAATGGTCTATATTGCAAGGTGAATATCTCCTGATTTGTAGCATGAGAGCACCTTCCATAGTTGAGCTAGTTCACTTCCGCTACAGTATGTGCGTTGCATCCCCCTGGGCAGTGGTGTAGTCACACTGGAACACCGTTCTGGTACTATTAAGCAGCAGCTGTGGCAATGAAGTCAATCCACCTCATTCTGAACTGTGTCCCTTTGAGCAGCCCTACGACACCTCCCCCTTTGGGTCCAGTCTGTTCACCTACCCTGCCCGGCTCAGCCCCTGCTACGCTGCTGCTTCTCTCAGTGTTTCTGCTGCCTGGCAGCAGCTGGTCACAATGGGAAGTGCTTTGCATGCTGCTACCACTTGGTGCCTGTCCCAGCACTGGCACCACTGACAGCCTCCTGGAGGCTTCATATGTATTTTAGTTAAAGCAGATGCTCAGCAGTGATGGCGCAGGGCAGCTCAGATGCTCCCAGGGACAAGAGGCTGCCGTGTCTGGTCAAGAGCCCTGAACAGCAGCAGCAGAGTTTTGGCCCTGGTGCTTCAAGCTTCTGGCTGGGATAGGTGAGAGGGAGATTGACAGACAAAGGGACAAACCAGCTGAGACTGAAGGGCAGATGGGCAGAGAGCAGGACAAATGGGGGGAAGGTCTATGGGGTAGGAGCACAAGAGGTCAATCAGGAGGACAGAGGCACTTAGGCAGGTGCACAGGCACAGAAAGGATCCCACAGGACAGGCATATACAAAGTGGTCAGTGGGGGCAGCTGCTATTTAGCCCTCAAGGAAGGACAGGGAGGGGGATGATCTCAGAGCACCAGCTGAAATTGGAGCCAGAAGCTGGAAGTGCCATTTTCCAGGAGCAAATAGGAGAAACTTCCCTGGGATTCTGGGTCCTGTTGCGTTAACTCCCCAGGGAGATGTGACCTGGACCAGCCTGAACTAGTTGTACCTCTCTCTCATCCTGCCTGTCCCCTGGCCTCCTTATGCTAGATACTGCTAGCCTGAGCCCCAAGTAATCCCCCTGCTTTATCCTCTACCACCCCCACATGACCCCCACTCCTCCCAGCTGCTTCCCCATCCTCATCCCCTGCTCTCTTTTAGTGGCATTCCAATACTTTCATATTTAGGACATCTGGGGCATTTAGCTTCAATGCTCCACTTTCTCACAGACTTCTAGAAGTGGAATTTGACCCAACCTCCCCCAGTGTAAGAAGAGAGCTGCTTCAATAAATTGTTATTGAAGAATTTCACCTTTGATAACACAGCAATACTCTCAGTTAGCTTAATACAGTAACAGAGAACAAGAAGAAATATTTAATACATGATCCACAGAGGAAAAAGCTTGTATACCAAAGAGAGCAAATTCTATTCCGTTAAATCAGCTGTATTAGCCTGCAGAATGGCATTGTTCAACCCAGATAACTGCTCTTATCATGAAGCTTTTCCCCTCTGGAAAATCCCTTCGTTCATGCTCTTATCCTTCCAATCTGTTGTGGAAGAACAGCAGTGCGGGGCTCCCTTAGTTAGGGCACAACAGACTATACAGCCCCATCAGTACTGCGAGGTTGAAAGCCCTCTTTCCGTACAATGTTCAAGTCTAAACGTGTTACAACCTCACAGCGCACCAGAAGAGTATCATCTTTTACATAGGTTCTTTGCTTCAAAGCTTGCAGGTGCATGAATGTCACATAACCAAAACCTTTTGGGTTGCGGTGGATTGCTGGTCTCTGGAAGGCTAGAAGCTCAGGTTTGGCTTCCATTACTTCTTCGTGATTCTGCCTTGCAAGTCCCTCTGATTGATCCAAAATAGAAAGTCGTATGGTGCCCTGAAATGGCCAAGGCAGATGACTGTCATAGTCTCCTTGCATAGTATGGACAAAGAGGGATATAAAGTTAGCACAGCGCTGAGAATTTGGTAACTGGATATGCAGGCGCAAACACAGTTTGTAGCCTGGTTTCCCAGTGTAGAAGCCAGGGCTGTGGATCACAACAGGTCTCTCTTCTTCTTGGGCTCTCAGATGTGTGCTGAAGTTCTCAATCTTCCAGATGTAAATGCCGTTACATTGTTGTGCCTCCATTTCGGCAATTTTTTCCTCTAGATTTTGGATAGTGCGTTTGAGGTCTCCCACGTGAGCGCTCTGAGTCTCCATTTTAGCAATAAGCTCTCTGATCTGGTGATCTTGTCTTACCAGGCGACCTTCCAACTGCTGAATGGTTTCCTTGAAGTTCTCAACTTCTGGGTTGCAGTCATATGTGGCAGGTGGGACATGTGAGAAGAGAGATGGCTCAAAAGATAGGCCACTGAGGTAGGACATGGGAGTTGTGGTAGTAACACTAATACTCCGGAGAGTCTGAGCCATCATTCTCATGTGAACCTGAGTGAACTCTTGCATATGACGTGCCAACTCATTCCTCTGCATCTAGAATTTAAAGAAACATGGCATCATAAACTCTTGAGCAGCAAAAACATTTCCTGCAACTAAGCCACAAAATATTGGGCTTCAAAGATAAACTGCAGTGCGTAATAGAAATGGCTTTAGCTAACACAAATCAGCTGGAACAAAAACTATGACAAAACAAGTGATATGACAAAGTCAAGTCAAGTCCAACTGAGAGGACCTTGTTTTGGACCAGCCTTAAGATCAGATAGCTCAGAAAAATAACCAGTCCAGGTGCCTGTACAGACAAATAGCGTTTAAGTCAAAATGATTTGTTAAAATCATGATGTAAAAGGTAATAGAATTCCTCCACTACTTTGCATACATTTAATACTGCCATAAATACAATCCTGTTAGCAATCAGCAATGTATTCCCTACATTGCACTGCAGTAGTGGCACTAGAGCCCTGAATCTGACAGTGTATTCAGGAAAGGCAAGGAGAGCAATCGGTTGAAGATGAGAGAAATGTACCGTTAAAAGGAAGTACTGTAATTAGAAAACTTGGAACTTCCCCCACAATTTGCACTGCTTCACCAAAAATCATGAGTTTGAGGATCATGCGGATTTTAAGTAGTCGCCACTTGCTTTCCCTAAACTACAGGAGTTACATACCTGGCATTTAAAACTTTCATACGGCAAAGTTACAGAAGACCATTGGTATTTAAGCTTAAAATATACTCTGAAATCAACACAGGTAAGAACAGCAAAATAAAACCACCCCAGAAAATTATTAGATTTAGGGTAGACTTTGCTAAAGCATCCGGGCACTTGTCTAATCAAGCCGTCGTTGCCTTCAACAGAAGCGGAGTTAGGTCAATGCTGACAGCTTTTGAAAGTCGAACTGTAAAAATCAAACCCGGGAAATCTGTGACACAGACTGGATGAAAGGTACTGAGAAGTTCTTTGCACTGATGCGCGTAAAAGAAAGATTTACCTTTTCAGGACATCCAAAGGCACTGTATGTACATGGTACTGGGGCGGTAGGGCAGTCATTATCATAATGATTAGGCATCTAAAACCAAAATGAGAGTGAAGGTTAATTTTTCTTTAAGATGAATAGTTTACATTCTCCTCTTCAGATCAAAGTCTTCTTGTTTCAGAAAAGAAATTATGCCATTTGATCACAGAACATGATGAAAGAATTAGCGACTGTGTGTGTTAAGCGCACAGCAACATTCCAACTCTCAGGATCCAGCCTAAATATGTGGCTATACTTAAATACAACAGATTTCAACATTTTAATGGAATAATGAGCAACCACACACCACTAATTTGCACTTCAATAGACACTAAATGTTAAAGGCCATTTAGTAAATTATTGCAAGGTAATGCAGCAACATCACTGCAAGTCACCCCAGTGTAATATTCCTTGATAACTGTTATTCTCCATAAATTTGAGACTCCAGGAAAGGGGGATTAGTTATGTTGACCTAGAGGGTGACAGGACGTCTCCAATGACAGTCACCTCAGTGCACATTCTTATACACAATATGTGTACAGTTGACTTTAGAACTGATCAGAACCTTGAACAAACTAGCCTTTCAGGATCAGACATAAGTACAAGCAGTTGCTTGAAGTCCTATTTGACGCCACTTACGATCACCATAATAGCCAGGCACTTTGCGATGTACTTCATGGTTCCAATCCAGATTTCTGCATAACAGAGTTTGCTGTCAACAATCCATGTGTTTAAAGTTCACCTGAACTGCAACTGCAGACAGGAATACCATTTAGAGCAGTGGTTTTTGATCAGGGATCCCGGGGGTGGGGGGCGATCAGGTTTCAGGGGGTCTGCCAAGCATGGCTGGTGTTAAGACTCACTAGGGCCCAGGGAAGAAAGCTGAAGCCCCCGCACACAGGACTGTGGCCCAGGACCCTGAGCTCCAGCATCCAGGGCTGAAGCCGAAGCCTGAGCAACTTAGCTTCGTGGTGCCCCTAGTGATGTGGGGCCTCAGTCAGTTGCCCTGCTTTCTACCCCTTAATGCCAGCCAAGGCTTTTATATAGAGAAAAACAGTAGTTGTGGCACCGGTGGGCCGTGGAGTTTTTATAGCATGCTGGGGGGACCTCAGAAAGAAAAAGGTTGAGAACCCCAGATTTAGAGGAAGTTTGACATGTGATAAATCAGACACTTACATGGGTTACCATAAAATCTTAAATTGTTTGCAGCTAGATAGGTTAAACATTATTTAGGATGCACTCCAACCTGACAGACAGACATATGACGAAAAGGTAGGCTCTTACCTGTTCTCTGATGAGCACTGTATTGCAATATTCACAAAACACATTTGCAAGTGGACAGTTCTGGTCATGAAGCTTCATTTTTTGAAAAGGTGAGAAAGAAAATGAGAACTATTAGTAACAATTAAATGATTATTAAAAGAGAAGGGAGCATCGATTTGCCTGTGTTCTAAATGTCTATGTAAAATTCTTGATCATTTATTTTTTAAGTCTCAAGCTTTGTATCTTGCTGGATTTAATTAGGTAACAGGAAATTACCCTCCTTTCTGATTCCTGAATGAGTCTTTTCACTTTCTGGAATTTTATTCTTGTCTCATCAGAAATTCATAGTGATAAGTCCTATTTCTGATTCTACAAAATTCTGATTCTAAAGTTGCCCAAGATATTGACAAGTTTGGGTTTAATTAACTGTATTAAGGATGTAAACATTTTAAAGAATTTTCTCGTGTAACTGATATTAATGAATATATTAAGAAGTCTTAACATTTGACAAAAAGGGTAAAAAGGGTCACAAACATGATGTGCATTAATGTGGGAATTTTCAATGGCACATTTTGAAGTGCTTTTCAGATAAACCTAATATACCCCTTGAGACAGATTATGTCTATAGAGAGATAAGGAAATGAAAGCTCAAAACACAGAAGCCAGATGCTCAAGGTCACCCAGGAGTCAGAATCAGAGCTAAGAACAGAAGCCAGAAGTTTTGCTCCAACTCTCTTGTTCCAAGGAAAGATTTAGACATTGGAGCACAGCTCTCCCTCTCTACACTCGTCCATGTTTCCAGCAGGTAACGTGTTTGTGTGCAGAGCAAGACAGCCTGCCAAACACCAGTATTTTTGTCCTATCCTGTTATCCTGGCCCCTCCCCCTTTTATTTTTAAGGTCATTGTGAGATGCTAATGCTGACGTCTCTCTTTGTAAGGTCAAAATTAAAGGTCCCCTCTTATACAAACTCTTCCACCTCCCCATGCACCATAGGGTCTCCAAAAAAGGTTTAACCAAGCATGACCCCATCTTGACCACACACACACACACACACACACACATGGGGGGAGGGGGGGGGGAGGGAAACTAGTCTTCAACTGTCCAAGAGAGGACAATCTGGAGGTCACAACCTCCTAATGTCCAGCAAAGCAGCACAGAAAGCTGTTTCTGGATCAATTTACTATTCTGATGAACACCCTCCACTGATATTGCATTAACAAGCGAGGACAAATGTTACAATATTTTTCATCCACTCTAATATGTTTCAGCACGTGCCTCTTTGTCTTCATAAGCCATAGATGTAGCACAGTTTGGACAGCAGACCTGCCGCCGTGGGCATTCCAGTGTCATGTGGTTTTGCAGCTGGTTCTTCGGGAAGGGGCTCTGGCATTGTAGGCATTCCACAGAGCAGAAGTCACAATTCAACTGATGCTCCTGCATAAGGAGCAACAAAAGGATGTGGTATTAGAAACCCCCAAAAGTGCTCCAGGTACCAGCTACTCATACATCTCCAAGATGGACCAAAATGGCTCCAAGAGGAATACAATTGGCACCTTTAATATTCTTTCAGGCCCCAATCCTGCAAAAGGATTTGCCCGCATTAGCCCTTAAACCCAGAACCTCAATGACTTTTATTGCAGTCCATACGGAAGAGCTCTATAGCAGAGCCAGGGTTTGAACAGGACTATAAATTCAAAGCTCTGCACAAACATTAATACTGAAGAGTTTTATCATATGGCTACTTTTTACAGTTTAACACACTGTTTAATTGGACAACTTCCAGGACTATTTAAAAATTGTTTATATTTTATTCAGATTGCTTTGAGCAGGTATTAACTGGCATTTTGGACACTGGATATAGAAAGCATATGGTTGGTGACAAAGCACATGGTTGGTGACAAAGACAGGCCAAAGGGAGACTAAAATGATGAAACTAATACCACTGTTTTTAACATTATAGGCACTATCTTTTGTTGTATGCAAGCTGTGACATACGGCTTGCGGTAAGGTAACTAAGATCAGCCACTTATTTCTTTCAATTAGAGAAACAGAACCAGCCTTGATCAAAAACAGTGGATTTGAAACCACAACCACCAAGAAGATGAAGACCATCTACACAGAGTCATTTTGGAGATTTTTTTTAAATTTCAAAATGGGAAACTATTTTCCATTTTTAAAATGATTCTTACCTCTAGATGTCTCAGCTCCATCTTCAGAAGACAGCCCTTGTTGGGACATCTCACCTTCAGTGAGAGGATTTCCCGTTTGGCAAAGTTGTCAGGGAAGAGTTGGTTTTCGAGTAGAATTTCATTGTCTACTGGACATTTGTGACCTGCATCTCTACCATAAAAAGAAGAGGATGAAGTGATATGTATGCACAAGAAAAAAAAATATCTAGAAAATCTCAGACTTCTTTCCCTACCCTTATTTTAAAGTCTTCTCTTACACTAATGAAAATTTCATAATAAAGTGTTAAGGCAGTCATTGGAAATAATGGCAGTTACACAGCAACTAGCATGAATTATACTATAAAATAACCTGATAACTAATGTTACCAGAATACTACATGTATGTAGGTTTCAAAATAATTCCATTTGTAGTAGCATTCCTTTGGGTTAGAATAGTGTTAAATTTGCTCAGATCCAGCTGGATGATTGCACTGGTAAGCATTCTGGGAATAAACCTGCAAAGAGGATACACAAAGGCTAATAATTTAGGTTCCCATTTCTGCAGCCATTTCATGAACAATTCCTATTGAAGTCAATGGGTGTTTGTTCCACACACAAAAAGGATTTGGAATCAAACATTTAAAGAGTTCTGCACCTTTTGTCCCATCTCCTCTCACTTTTTTTTTTTTTTTAAAAACATGAAAACATACCATTGTTACAAGCAACACCCACGACTACCATAATTAGAAGTGGAGAAGCAAGTATTTCTATTTTTTCCAGTTTGTTTACTTTATATTTGACAGCACTTTTGTCTAGTCAGTTTCCCTGTTACCTTTGTATAATCAGTTTGACTCCTTTATTTTGTGTCTTTCACACACCAACAGGAATGAGAAAAGCCACTGGTAAGAAGCCTGAAGTAATGCTCAAGACATAAAAACGACAAGGGATTTGGGGCAGGTGTATCTGAAGCCATTTTAAGAAAAGAAATTGAAATTGACTAGATTTCAAGTGGTGCCCCTTAAAAGTTTAATGTATCATTTTCCTTGTTTTACACTCATATATGCACAGGACACATTTAAAAAAAGAGCCGCTATGTAATGCAATTCAAATAGCAATTCACCCATACTGTCTCCCATGCCCCAATTTTTGTCTGGAACAGCAGAGATTACCTGGTACCTGCCTTCAGGTGTGAACCAACACATGCATATGGGAATGTACAAAGTTAAGTAATACAGTTAAACAGAAGAATTCTGAATTGTGGTGCTAATGGACAATACTGCTAGTGTGAAAAAATGTGGATTAACAATACTCTGAGTGGGTTGTGAGTCAGAGGGCCTTTGAGGTTCAAATATCATTGGATCTGGGGATGGGGAGAGGTAGATAGTGTTGTTCACTTGATAAGGAAATCATTGGCCAGCACCTACTCTGTTACCTCCCCTTTCTGTAGCAGTAATGCTAAGTTTAGACTTTAGAAAGAGACCATGACCTTCCTTTTTATGGTTTTGATTCAGGAGATGGTTTGCCACAAGAATCTCACTCCTAAACAAACGGAAAAAACAAAGCAGTGGTCTGCAGTTTCAGATCTCATAGCTCCCCAGTCCAAACACTGGTCTCAGTGTCACAATACACAAACATTCATTCTACTTACAACCTACAACCGGAAGCTGGTTGTTACAGGTACAATGTGGTGTAACGCATTACAAACTTCCTGCTTATAATTAAGTTTATAGTTAGCAACTGGACCACATTAAATAAAAATCAGCAATTTTTCATGGCCAGGGGAATGGGAATTGCCTCAGCTCTAAAATGGGTATAACACACACCCACCCCTTTACAGTGACGGGATAAGGATTAGCTAATCAATGACTGCAGAGTAGTATATAAATGCCAATTATTTACAACAAATATTTTAAGTAATGTATTTGTGAATTTGCAAACACTTAAGTGCATCAAATGTGACATCAAGACTGGTTAGAGCTGGGCTTAGTGTGGAAAGATGCTATACACACTTCCCACACACAGTTCAATATATGCACCCTAGTACCAATTTGCCCTGCTTGTTATTCAAGATTGGGAGCTTTCCTGCAGAGGCGCTAATTTTCTGATTTCTCCGGGGGTGCTCAACCCCCAGCTCACCCCTTCCCCCAAGCCTCCACCCTGCTTCTGCCTGCCCCCTCTCTTGCCTCCCCCTCAATGCCTCCTGCACGCCGCTGAATAGCTGCTCGCCAGTGGGTGGGAGGCGCTGGAAGGGAGGGGGAGGAGCTGGGGGCCTACCGGCAGGCGGGAGGTGATGGGGTAGTGGTGGTGGAGCTGAGGCCCACTAGTGGGTGGGAGGTGCTGTGAGGGGGTGGGGAGGAGCTGATCGGCAGGGCTGCCAGTGGGTGCTCAGCACCCACTATTATTTTTCCATGGGTGCTCCAGCCCCAGAGCACCCACAGAGTCGGCACCTATGCTTTCCCGAACAATGACTGAGAATCATGGTAAACTGTGCCACGATGAGTGGTTCTTGTGACATGGCCAAGAATCTACTAATAAGTACATTGAGAATATTATATTCACTAGTGATCTAAATTCAAAGCCAAAGCACCATCTAGCCTCTAAAAATTGCTCAACAAACCTTTGCATGTCTGAGCAGCTTAACTGAAGTGTAATGGTGCCTCTGTACACGATTGCTTTATTGTGATTGTATCTTACATATGCCTATCAATGAATATTTAGATTGGGAAAGAGGCAGGAAGCTTAAAGGAAAAAGACAGAAAGTGAACTAGCCTAGTCAGGCTATAAATAGCCATTGCTACTAGAGATAGCTCAGTAAGATACTCAATGGCAATAGTTAATTGTAGAAACCTGAAAAAGAGAAAAAGGTAAGATTTACTTCATCCTCAGCCTGATATTTAAGAGAGTAGCCTGTTTAAGATTTTTTTTTTTAAGCCCCAGTCACATTCTGGTTAGGTCACAGACTTCCTTGGCAACGGTTCTCCTAACACCACAGGCAGGCAGGTCCCTCACCTATAGCAGTAATTGAAACGTTAGGATTTTCAGTGAAGTTACGGAATTAAAAACATTTTTAAAACTCTTCAGTGTTTTAAATGTCACTAGTAAAAAGTAGAAGCATAGTGTGCATTACACATTCAGATTCCTTGAGGAGTTTTAGATGAGCTTCTAAAGAGGTTTTACGACTATTGCTACTATAGCTTCAGATTGGATAATATGGATGGATGCACTGACCAAGGTAGGCATGTCCCTTGAAGTACAGTCCCATATTAAGGATGTGCAAGAACATTTTAATCCTATATTACAGATGTTTTGTGGATGGGGTCTTGGACAACGTGAGCAATGATGCTGCACTGGAACAGCTATAGGCTTGGGAACCTTGGTTTGCTGAATCCCCTTTGTTGTTTTGCCCTATAAATAAGAACTATATGGTATGACCCCTAGCTCCGATTTGCAAGTCATTTGACTAGTTTTTCCTTTTAGCTGTTGAATGCATTATTTGCAGATATCTTTTTTCCTACTGTGCAGCTCTACAGATTGTTGGAAGTTATTAGTCAAGTTATTTGCTGCTTTTTCTGGCAGTTTTTCAACCAGCTGTAGTGGCTGTTTCAGAGATAGCCTCTCTTTTCCTGTAGTATCACAGCACGTATAATCAGCTAAAGTGCTTCTGCTTATGGCCCCCCCAAACTGAAATGGGAGGGAAAGTGGAGGCAGTGTTTTTCCAGTGAGGGGCATTTGACTGTAGAACTCAAGCCACTCATTTCTGTTGGTCCATCAGATGCATAATATATCAAATGTCAGAAATCTAGTCAAGTGCTACATAAGTTTTGGCAGAATGAGATTATAGGGGACAGAAAACTGGAGTCACGTTTTATTTTTTCAGTATTATATTGGTGCTTACAGATTGTTTTTGGTTAGCAAATTTTAGAAGTAAAAATAAAAGCCAATACCTCTAATGTGGAAACACACACTAACAGTAACCTAAAGAAGCCATTTTCTTTGCTACTGTATGTCAAATAAGCCATCCCTTAATAGTACCTAAAGGTGTTTTCTAATGCTTTACTTACAAAAAAGCCAACACTTTCTGAGAAGCAATGTAATGTACTGCGATCCAACCCACATGATGTATTTGTAGCCTACATGACGTAATCTAAAGTTCATTTTTAAAAAGCTTCTAGCCCTGGATGCAGAGATAGTTTTTCAAATGTGGACTAAATGTAACCAATGTAGTAACATCTTCCCAAGTCTGCAGAAAGCTTGAAACAATGCACTGAGGTCTGAACTCCTCTGCCCCTTACTAACTGGATTAGAGTATTAATTCTAAAGCCCAATGATGGCACTTTCGTGTCAAAATTAACTCAGAGGCATAGGAAAGGATAAAACAGAGATGGGGAAGGACAAGAAACAAAAGACAGAAGTAGAGATGGCTTAAAAGGGGAACAGATTTTCCCACTTAGTGATGACTGTGACAATCACATACTGAACAAATAACTAAACAGTTACTATATAAAAGTCAGTTTTCCCCTTGATCTCTGTGGGAGCCTCCTGTTGATATCAGTAAGTGTGCTGTGGAAAGTATGCACCCTGAATTAATACCCTGACTGATGGGCCACAATTAAGTATGGAATTCAGCCCTGTCCTCCAAATGTTTGACACTTGCACTGCAAATCCCATTTTCACTATCACTAGTCCCCACTCAAACCACACTGCAGAGAGAAACTTCAATAGCAATGAACCAGAGAGGGAATTACTAATAACACTCAAAATATCATGGGGATGATCTGCAGTTTCCCAGATCTAAAAGATGTGGCACCTCTGTTTGGTATTCACTGAAATAGTCAGCGCTGAAATGAAAGGAGACAGAAGTAGGAAGTTCCTTTTTTGTGAAATAAAAGCATTTTGTTATTAGTACCCTCTTACAGGTCAAATAGGTGTCATTTTAGACTGAGCAACTGCACTGTAGTTATAAGGAAGAGAAACCAGTTCCCATGCACTGAGGTTTAGAATGGAAGTTTCTCCACCTGTGTTTTCTTTTGAACACCTTATTTCCCCATGTTCCACATTAAGCAATATGATGGCAAGCACCTATTAAACAGAATTTGGGGTGCAGTCATTAAGTGGCAGACTATAAAAGCATCTCAAGAGCAGAAGGATTGGAAAATAACACAGTTTTAGGTATGCAAGGATCCTAAAGTAAAGTGAATATGAGGAACCTCTCACCCAGTGAGAATTTTCTGTAATAATTTTTATGATTCCTATGCACGCTTCAGTTTCAGTATGTATTTTGCATCGCTTTCTGGGGGCACAAAAGGTTTAAACACATGAGATGTTGGGTCACCTAGGTGTGGGGTGGAATGAATGGGTTATTAAAGGACTGGCTGAAACCAACCTATATCAATGGAGAATGGAAACACAATGGAAGCCTCAAGGACTAAGCAACTGACACTTATGGGAATCTCTAGCAGGCAGAGCATGTAAACTCAACATGGGCCAACAAGCTCTGGATAAGAGTTGGCTTTTGGGATGGGGTCAGCAGCTCTCACCTGGGAATGACCATGAGACAGAGCCAGCCAGAGCCAGAAGCAGATTCTATAGCAGCTTGGCCAGATGGAAAGCTGACTTGCCCAGAATGGCCTATGTTTTAATCTTTATTTCCTCGATGCTAACCTAAGGACTTCCTCATGCTGTGTTCCAGCTGACTAATAAATCTGACTCTGTTTTGAAAGGCTGCCAGATGGCACTTCAAATACTTGCTGAGGTGTACTGGTCCCTGAAGAGAGTAAAATTCTGACCAGAAGTCTATGTCTGTTGGATTCACTGAGCAGAGCTCACAGTGTGAAACAGCAGCGCTGGAGCCCAGATGTCTTATAGGTGCTAAGTCTATGTGGCCTACCCTCAAGGAAGAGTGGGACCTCTTGAGGGTCTGACACAGAGCGGTTCCTCCGAAGATCCTGTTTAAAAGCTGGGACATAGCAGAGCTCTTGTGTATCCGTGACAGAACTCTGACAGAAAATTTTAATTAAAAAAAATCTGCCTTTTTATTCAGTGAAGTTGTTTTTCCTTGAAGTGGTTGGGAGACTAAGGCATTTCTAAAGCTCCATATTCACCTAAGTATCTAGGTGATCTGCTTGCAAGATCAACAGATACTATATCCCCTTTGAGTGTTTTGATTCCTTGTGCAAACTTATTCATAAAATCCTAAAACTAGTTTGAGCAGAAGATATGTGCTGGTGCTACTGCACACAAGAAGTCAAGCAGAAATAAATCCTGGAGTCCTGACTCCCAGTGGCCTGGCCCAACTTCATATAAAAATACTGAAAAGCCTGGTATCGAAGACTTGTAAGTTATCCAGGTATGTATTGGATAACAAACTCCGTTCTAGTGAGAAGTGTATACTGTATATAAATTGCACACAAGAACTACATTAAGAAAATTAAGATTGCAAAGTCATGCACCCAAAAGCAAAAGTAGTAAGGTGTAAATTATTGACAGTGAAGGTAATTAACCATTGGGACAATTTACCAAAGGTCATGGTGGATTTTCCATCCATCACTGGCAATTTTAAAATCAAGACTGGATGTTTTTCTAAAAGCTATGCTCTAGAAATTATTTTGGGGGAAGTTCTATGGCCTGTATTATGCAGGAAGTCAGACTAGATGATCACAACGGTCCCTTCTGGCCTTGGGATCTATGAAAAAAAAGCAAGTGTTAGAATTAAGGTTACCTATGCAACTGTGCATTATAAAACAGTCTTTAATTACATGGTCATATACTCCCCGCTCCCGCACATCTGTAAGTCCCTGCCTTATTCAGTGCACAGGACTGACTGTGCTCATTTAATGAGCAGCTATTCGATATTTCATTTTATACTTGTTTACTGCTCACCATTCAAGTTCTGTTAGGAATACAGAATTAAATTCTTCATGGCTTTTCTATGGCTATCATCACTATAGTACAAGTGCTTCACAAACATTAGTGCATCTATCTTCATAACAAGTCAATAGTATTCACTAATTTGGGTGTCAAGTTTGAAAAGTGACTAGGACCTGATTTTTTCAGAGTACATGGCACTTTACACATTCAAATACAACTCCCAATGACTTCAGTTGCAGCTCTGAGCATTCAACATTCTTGCAAATCAGATCCCAGGGTCTCAAGTCAGGCATCCAGAAAATGAGGAACACAGTCAGTGGCCACCTGTGAAAAGTTTAAGTAATTTGCCCAGTGTCACATAGGAACTCTGGCAGAGATAGGGATAGAATCCAAATCTCTAGGGCAGCATTAAACTGCCTAAGCCATGAGACCATCTTTTCTCTCCCTGTAATTCCCCACCCCATTCACTACACATCTTCCAACTTCTACAAGGAGTGAGGCCAGACAATAGCCTCATATTGCAATACAACTGATTAATTCCATGAGCATTGTCCATCCCATGCACAGAATGGGGCAGGGAACCTGCGGGAAAGACAGTATGTGATCATGTAATTAAAGACTGTATCATAATTAAGGGTGGTGAAGCACTGGAATGGGTTACCTAGGGAGGTGGTGGAATCTCCTTCCTTAGAGGTTTTTAAGGTCAGGCTTGACAAAGCCCTGGCTGAGATGCTTTAGTTGGGGATTGGTCCTGCTTTGAGCAGTGGGTTGGACTAGATGACCTCCTGAGGTCCCTTCCAACCCTGAGATTCTATGATTCTATAATGGGCACACATGAGGGTGACAAATTAAGGTGGCACAGGCAATCTTAATTCTGGCATTTACTAACTTTTGAGTGCTTGATTTTGCAGCCTTAACATTTTAATGTAGTTTTTATTAATGTTATTTCCTATGTTTTTTAAAAAGCAAACTAAAACCCCTCACAAATTCTATCAAGTGGAAGCCCACTGATTTTTACATGGGTCATCTAAAGGTACTAACCCTGCTAATCCCCAGCACAGATCTCAGCTACTCACTTTGCTCAGTGGCAGAGAGCAGTAGTAGTTTGTCATCCTCTATGTAGGATGGGCACATTTTACTAATGGCTTCCTGTGACCAAAAGCACCCGTGTTCACACACTACATACTACTGTAATAATCTTGGTACAAAATACACCTTGTAAGGTATCGTTTGAAAACTAATAACTTGCTGCTCAATATGAAATGTGAAATGCTTGTGAAACGTATGTAGCAACATTATATATAAAGTTATGAATTCCTCCTGTGTGATGGTGTTAGCACATCTTCAAACTCATGCAGTCCTGACTAGGCAAAAGTTATTAAGCTGCTCTATCCTAAACAAAGATATGTAAATTCAGGTAAATACACATTCAAGTAGTAAACAGGGTCCTTGATCCAGCTAGAGGGTGAAACAGCAGGAGACAAGCATACACAGAGGAGAACAAAGAGCATGCAGCCACCCTCACCATCAGCCTCCATGTCGCCGTCTTTACTGTTTGAATAAACTTTGCTTTGATGGGTATTCCTCAGAAGAATCCAATTCAAAAGAGTGGCTGGACTACAAAACTGAGGGGCAAAAACACCCCAAGGCATCTCTCCCTATCTCTCTCTTTTACCTAAGATAACAAAGGAACCAGCCCCTGGACTTTGGGGGAGATCCTGACCTCAGAATTTGGTCAGCAATGTTGTTGGGAACATACCAGTAAGGATTTTACCTTGAACCAAGTCTAACTTGTTAAGTTTTAGCTACCAGAAAGCATTTTATCTTTATTTCTCTTGGAATCATTTCTGACTTTAATACCTCATATTTGTACTCACTTAAAATCTCTCTTTAAAAATAAAACAAGTTTATTTAGCTACAATCTAAACTAATTCAATGTTGTGTTTCAACTCAGCTGTTTGGTAACTCCAGTTAAAGTAGCAAACTGTTGACCAGTGACGCGTCACAAGGGCAATGAACCTCTAATATCTTAACTGTTCAGGAGAGGACTGTACAGTGCACGACACAGGTTCTGGGGGAAAATTTTGGACTGGGAGTGTGTTGGGGTCACCCAGCAAGTAGTAACCAAGGCTTCTGGAAGCAAGAGTATGTCTGGTGTGTTGCTGACAGGCTGCTGGGGTCAGAGTTGCTGGGTCAGGGCTGTATCTACCTATACAGAGACATACAGTGTGTGACCTGTAGGCTGTTTCTGAGCAGCCCAGAAAAGCATTGTGAGGTACCCAAGGTTGCAGGGCAGGCAGTGACAACTTCTCATTGGTCTGGACTGCACCCCGGAATGTGACAGTTCCACAGTTACTTGCTGACAGAGGAATACTGAGACTCAGGAATTCTGGGTTCTATTTCAGGTTCTGAGGCAAGTGTATTCCAATAGAAAGAGACTCTTCTGCCCTACTCCCTGCCCCCCCCAGCCCCAGCCTGCTTTTGTTCCAGTTCTTTCCACCCCCTAGCTCGTCATTTAAGTCCCCCAATGGCTTTGTCCCAGCCTGTTTTCTCACCCCCCCCCCACTCCTTATCCCTCTGCATTCCAGGCAGGCATCCTCCTCACTGCCTGGGTACCACTATGGAGTGGGAGGGGTCGGGCACCGAAAGCAAAGTAATCTTCCTGCTCAATTCCTGTACCTGGTGTCACAGTGACCCCTGGCTATAGGAAGGAACTGAAAATCCTACTCAGCCGCACAGCATGCCTAATGCAGATGAAATCAGAGAATTTACTTGCCAAAGAAGTTTCTATTGAGCTTGTACAAACAGATTTTCAGAGGCTCATAACTTGCTCAAAGATGGGCAAATGTTCACAGGGATGACTCCAGGGTGACCTCTCTGCCAAATTTCAAGTCCTTGCTCCAAGGCAAGGAGGCTCTAGAGCTTCTCAACAAATGTTGACGCTCATGGCCTGAGCATCTTATCCTCCCTGCCCCCCCGAAACCTAATTCTGAGAAACAGCTGAATTGTTTTTACTGAAAGTTTCAGAAAACTTCATTCTGAGGCAGACACCAAATATGGAAATTTCAGCCTGAACAGGTAAAGTCTGGCAAAGATATAAGCAATTAAAAATAGGGTCTTATAATGGGGCAACATTAACTATAGGCATTGCTAACTAGGCCACCCATAATATAACATCTTTAAAGACATGCTCAGTCATAACACATTGAAAATATACCAACAATAAGATATATATATTTGCCCTCACAAGTTGCACTTAGTTATGTTGCCACAGAGCTGCTACACTCAGGTCAACATTCTTCCTAAATTCAATTCCTATGAGCACTCCTTTACCTTATTGATTTGACAATGCAGCCTTTGCAAAACCGGTGTCCGCATGGCGTCTGCACTGCTTCCCGTAGAGCCATCAAACAGATTGGACATTCATATTTACTTTCCAGGGGGGGATCAAACTCCACGTCATATCCTTGAGTCTCCTCCGTGAAGGAGTTTGGAAGGTTTCCAGTCCCACTGCTGACAGAGACACCTAGGCTGTCTTCTTTAGCTCCAGCACTGCACGCACTGGCCATGGCTGCACAGCAGCCAGTCTCCAGATCTCTGGCTCTATAGCTGTTGTCACTCTGTATCAAGCTCATAGTAACTAGCTGAGTACCGAGGAGACGATCTGGAAGAACAAAGATATGTTAAATTAAGAATTCTAAAAGCTGGCTTTCCAGTGCCATTCTCCCTCCCACACTCAGCCCTCATCTTGGACTTAAAAAGGGGGTCACTGGGTCCGGAAATGTAAAACCTTCAGCCAAGTTGTTTCAGCTCATGGACTACCTTTTTATTGCCCTAACTTCTCTTCTATCTCACCTCACAATCTTACAGCCTGTAGGGAGAAGCAGCCTTAATTTGTTTTTAAACCACTCTTGCAGTCTGCTCCATCTCTGATTTGCCATGTTATTTCAATCTCAAAAGAAAACATCTTTTCTCCCTATTAGAAGGGTCTCTCTCTAATATTATTTACCCCATAAAGCCTTCTGAGATAGTTTGTATGAAAAATGCTGTAGAAAACCGTTTTATTATATGAAGCAATCTCAGCTTCACATTCTGTGCCACTGTAAGTCATCTTTGACATTTTTAGGAAAGTAAGATTCATGGTTTAGGTTTCAAATTATTTGATATGAGTATTCTGGATGTACATCAGTGAATAAAATAGTACAAGAAACAAAGTAGATGTTCAACTGCAAATGCAAGTCAAACAATATTGCAAGGCTGATAAGATTTTATATCAGCAACAAGACGTTCAATTTAGTCAGAATCTACAAAACATGAGATAAGGGTCAAATTTTTGCAGTACGATCTGGAAAGGCTAGACACAAGCTAATAGTACTCTAAATTGCTTTCCTGCTCTTCTGTACCTCCACCAATATAGCTGGAAAGACAGCATCAAAACAGGAAATGAATCCTATTTACCTGCAGAAGGGAGAATATTGTTAGCAAAGTTAGTTTTTCAAATGCTACTCTCAAACATGTTGAATTCATTTAGCAATAAAGCCGATAAAGGCTAGTTCCTAGTGTTCAAAGCTTTAGGGATACTGCCAACTCTTCTCTGATATTCATCACTTAAGTACACTGCTACCTCAATATAACGCGACCCGATATAACACGAATTCGGATATAACGCAGTAAAGCAGTGCTCCGGGAGGGGGGGGAAATGGGGGGCTGCGCACTCCGGTGGATCAAAGCAAGTTCAATATAACACGGTTTTACCTATAACGCGGTAAGATTTTTTGGCTCCCGAGGACAGTATTATATCGAGGTAGAGGTGTAAGTTTCTTTAAAGCCCTCCTATCCTTTTTAACAATACTTTTACAAGCCTGAAAAAGTCTCTCTGCACCAATTTTGTCATTTATTATTTCACAAAGATTGGTTTTCTTCCCGTATGTGTAATGACGATGGTTGGGTCCCCCCTAGTTTTTGTTTTTATATTATCACTTCTCCAAAGGACATGAAGTCCACAGAAGCATGGCACAAGGGAACATAGCTAGGGTATTACATAAAAAAAGAAGAGAATGTTAAGGTTGAAAAGTCAAGCACTCAAAAGTTAAGGAATGCCAACATTAATGTTGCCTGTGTGAACTTAATTCAGCTACCTACTTTTTAATTTATTTATTTTACTGGACCCCTGCCTCAGTCAGCACAAAAGATGGATGTGCTCTGGAGGTTAATCAGAGTTGTGTACAGAGTGAGGCTGTTGCCTGTAGACCCCTGCCTCACTTATTACAGAAGCTAGAAGGTTAATGATGAATGAAGCATGGGATTGCAGGAAGAGACAGGATGGTTTTATGGTTAAGGAAGTTGAATGCCATCCTGGATAACTGGATGATATCCCTGCCTCTTAAACCAAAATGTTAGCAGGTGGCCAGTGATTGCGTGTTCCTCATTTTCTGAGTGGCCAAACCTGGGTGGGTGGGTGTGTGTGTGTGTGTGTGTGTGTGTGTGTCAGATTTGCAGAAGAGGAGCGTGCTCCCAGATGCAACTGAAGCAGATTGGAGCTGTGCTTTGAACACAAAACACTACAGAAATGCTACCAAAAATAGGGTCTACTAATGGAAAGTGTTAGGCAAGCTAAAATATAGGCATTGGTGGCGTTACCAACACCACCTACAATAATGGGATAAGTAGTATAATTTTGGCCAAACAACAAAACAAAAGTTTCTAATAGTCAAATCTATTAGATTCCAGAATAGTCATTAAGTTCCCATGTTTGGGTCACTTAGAACTAGATTGGAAATGGTCTTATGGGATATACTTTATCAGTCAACCACTGGTGTAGGGAATGGTATAGAAAAATGTAATAGGGCTTTCCGTTCCCAGGTGCTAATTTCTAGGAGATCTGGCTATACTATTTATAATTGTCAGCAGGAGGACTTAAAAGGAATATCCACTTTTTTGGTGTAGTCTGAGTGGTGGAATTTTAATAACTTCATATCAATTAGTTCTGAGATATGTCATTTAGGATAGACTACTTGGAATATTATACTACAGTAAGTGGTTTACAGGTTTAATTCAAGGTGCTTGTTTAATTTATACTACTCTATGATTTCGGGTTCAGGCTACTAGAAAACTGCAACCCTACATGCACACACTCAACCTGGCACTGAGATCTCCTGGGATGCTCAAGTTAAGAGCCACTGGATTTGTAGAACTAGGATTGGGGGTTCTCAGTAGGCTCTTATCTCTGGAATTCTCCATCACTGACAGTTTGAGTTTGCTGAACTCAAAGGCAAAGTCTAATCTAGCCATTCAGTCAGTTGCTTCAAAAGCTAGGCAAGGCCAAGTTGGCAGGATGGGGTGTAGTTCTCAAGTTTGAGACCATCTCTTGTGTGCTTTTATATTCTGTACAGGCATGCTGAGGTGCTGATAGGCAGATTCTGAATAATAAGTAATGCTTCTAAAAGGGACTAGTACCAAACCACTTAAGATACTGATAAGATCAATAGTGTGATGGATCTGGAGTTTTCTGTAATAATTTATTAACATTTGAAATTGACCTGGTTATTGTGATATTTACTGAATGCATATACTGAGTTAATACTGCTGTGGAATTGTCAGGAAATGCACTGAGGAAGGGTGGATCCATACATAGGCTTCTCAGTACACATTTGAGGCACAATGCAAGAGCCATTCACCTTGATCCTTCAGTGAGCCCCCCTGGGTAGACTGGTCAGACAGGCTTTTCCAGGTACAAATCAGTACCTGTGAAGGGGGAAGGGAGAAAAATAAGAAGACTCAAGAGGGCTTAAAGAATCACACTCACGGGGACACAGGTTTTTGAGACTGACCTTACAGCTACATTATAGCTTAAGTCGACATAAGTTTTGTTGCTCAGGCTTGGTCTACACTACCCCCCTAATTCGAACTAAGGTACGCAACTTCAGCTACGTGAATAACGTAGCTGAAGTTCGAAGTACCTTAGTTCGAATTAGTTCGAACTTACCTTGGTCCACACTCGGCAGGCAGGCTCCCCCGTCGACTCCGCGGTACTCCTCTCGGCGAGCTGGAGTACCGCAGTCGACGGCGAGCACTTCCGGGTTCGACTTATCACGTCCAGACTAGACGCGATAAGTCGAACCCAGAAGTTCGATTTCCAGCCGTCGAACTAGCGGGTAAGTGTAGCCAAGGCCTCAGTGGTGTGAATTAGTCTCCCCCCCCCCGCCTGAGTGACACAATTTATGCTGATTTAAGCGCTGGTATGGACAGTGCTATGTCTGCGGGAGAGCCACCATCACTGGGACTCTCTCCTGTCACTAGAGAGTTTACTAAACTCTCTAGTGAGGCCATATAGCAGGGGTAGGCAAACTTTTTGGCCTGAAAGCCACATCGGGGTTCCAAAACTGTAAGGAGGGCCGGGTAGGGAAAGCTGTGCCTCCCCAAACAGCCCGATCCCTGCCCCCATCCGCCCCTCCCACTTCCCACCCGACTGCCCCCCTCAGAACTCCTGACCCATCTAACTCCCCTGCTCCCCGCCCCCTTACCATGCCCCTCAGAGCAGCAGGACTGGCAGCCGCGCCGCCCGGAGCCAGCCACGCTGCTGCGCTGCCCGGCAGGAGCTTGCAACCCCGCCACCCAGAGTGCTGGGGGCACAGCGAGCTGAGGCTGTGGGGGAGGGAGGACAGTGGGGGAGGGGCTGGGGGCTAGCCTCCCTGGCCGTGAGCTCAAGGGCCAGGCAGGACGGTCTGCGGGCCGGATGTGGCCCGCGGGCCGTAGATTGCCCACCTCTGCCATATAGCCTGAGGCCTAGTCTTCACTTACCGGCTGGTCCGGCGGCACGCCATCGATGTTCTGGGATCGATCCCGGAAGTGCTCACAGTCGGCGCCGGTACTCCAGCTCGCCAAGAGGAGTACACGGCGTCGACGGGGGGAGACTTCCGGCCGCGTCTGGACCGCGGTAAGTTCGGACTAAGGTACTTCGAATTCAGCTACGTTATTAACGTAGCTGAATTTGCGTACCTTAGTCCGAAGTCCGGACTAAGTGGGGACCAGCCCTGAGAAACCAGTCTGCTGTGTGGGGCCTTCAGGAATTAGACTCCTGGCATCCCCTCAGAAAGGCGTTTAGACTCTAGGTAAGCTAGATACGCATGTAGACCTTTTGTTATTTTAAGACCCTTTTCTCTGAAATATTTTGTTTCTATTGTTATACAAACAATACTTCTGTTTTAAGAAGGCTGTTTTGGCTTATTAATTCACTGGTCACAGCTCCTGAAGGGAAAAACCACAACTGCCCAAACCCAATCAAACCTTCAGGGTAAGAACTAGGGCCATGGCTACACTGGAAACTCCAAAGCGCTGCTGCGGGAGCGCTCCCGCGGCAGCGCTTTGAAGTGCGAGTATGGTCGCGCGCCAGCGCTGGGAGAGCACTCTCCCAGCGCTGCAGGTACTCCACCTCCACGAGGGGATTAACTTACAGCCGGGGCACTGTCTACATTCGCGCTTTACAGCGCTGTAACTTGCTGCGCTCAGGGGGGTGTTTTTTCACACCCCTGAGCGAGAAAGTTGCAGTGCTGTAAAACGCCCATGTAGCCAAGCCCTAGTACTGTAGACTAGTGCCTAATTTGAGAGAGAATGACAGGATTCCACCCCAGGAAAAGGGAAGGCATAAGACCTAAGGGGGTGCACTCAGAAGAGATGAGGAAACAGACAGGGATGCAGCTAATCCTGTAACCATGACACACAGGTATTCAAGAAGTCAAGCTGAAAGGAAGAAAAGAAATAGAGTAGGCCTTTGCTCATACTTGTGATGAAAGCACTTCTAGCTAGTTTATAGAGCAGCATCTGTTAAAGACAGATCTCTTCCTTGTGATCATCATTTTATCCTTCTGGAAAATCCTACTAAAGTAGTACTCCAGGAGAGTAGGATTTTACCCAGTATAATCCTAACAATTTATCATTTACAGCACTTCACAGTTTCTACAGGAGTTTGAAGCATTACACTTATTCCTCTCCAATTTGAATTGCTTTCCCGTAACCAGAGTATCTATGAACCATTCAGTCTATGGGGAAAAACATCAGAGTCATCTTAATGGATGAGTCAATGAAACCAATCAGCATCCTATTATTGCACAGAAAAATCCCTAATTTAAATTATAAACTAATACTCCTTTCTTATATGGAGCTTTCCATCTGCACACCTTGAAGAGGTTTATAAAAGGTGGCCATCTGCTTTACCTCTGTTTTATGGGGAAACGTCAGGCACAGAGAGAATACTTTAAACAAATTAATCAAGTCAGTTTTAAGTGAATTGCGGTGGGGTTCTTTCCAACACCCAGTCACTTAGGGCATGTCTTCACTAGCAATGTTAAAGCTATGAGGGGAGTAGCTCCCAGCGCTGGTGCACTGTCTACACTGCCACTTTACAGTGCTGAAACTTGCAGCACTCAGGGGTGTGTTTTTTCACACCCCTGAATGAGAAAGTTGCAGCTCTGTAAAGTGCCAGTGCAGACAAGGCCTTAGTTTTATTTTGTCTTAAAGGGAAGTCCCTCCCCACAAGGGAGAGGATGTTTCTAAATCTTGAAGTTTACAGTGTAGCTGTAGACGAACAACTGAAAATTAACAATTACTTCACCCTAATTTTAAACAATTCCTTCATGTCCTTTATAAAAAAAATTGAGATCCTTTATTCTTTGTGTGTGCATCTGTTTCCTCGTCCTCCAATACTGCACCTGTACTCCAACTCCTGCACAACAGCAGTACTGGAGCAGCATACCAGAGGGAGACAGACATAAACCTAATCTCTTTTACTGTAGGATCAGACACTTCTCCCTTGGCTGAGCTGGGGCAGACAATGAAATGAACTAACAGCGACTTAGTTATGGAAGCAGTGCATGTGCGCTAGCATGATTCTTTCCTGGGGACTTTCCCTGCAAGGGGAATTTTAAATTGCTTGTAGTTCAGGTGAAGAGGATAGATTTGAAAATGCAGGTTATTCCCAACACCAAGTCAAATTTAACCCTTTCTTCGCCACTTCACTGGGAATTTATTCTCCAGTCTAGAAGTCTCAGGAATCCTTCCCAGATATTCAGCTCAAATTTTTATCCCCTTCCCTCCTGAACAATACTTCTCTGGTCACATATTAGCACTCATATATACAGATGGTTTTGTCAGCCATGATATTCCTTTAGCCCAGCACCACACAGCTATAGTCATCAGAATAGCTTTGAAAGGGGGTGGTATCCACCTCCCCAGCAACAAGGGCATAGAATTGAAGAACTGTTCTCTTCAAGTTTACCTACTCAATAAACATGTCCATAGACCAGAGCCACCAGAATTTGTCTGCAATTCAGAAGCCTGGACAAGTTATGTGGAATGCTTTATACGCACACTGTGGCCTAAACGTCGGCCATTTATTCTTGGTAACTAAAGGCAATACCAAACTAAGCAGCTCAGGCTATATTTTGTTCAATTAACTGAACATCTGAAACTAAATTGGAGTGCATACATATGTCTACAAATCCACAGTAACTATTTAAAAAAAAACAAAAACAAAGTGGAACAAGCTCAGAATTATTTTCCGTAATGCTTCTCTTTTTAAGGAACTGTGTAGAGTTTTTAGCCTGTGTGTAAAATACAGTAACTCCTCGCTTAACATTGTAGTTATGTTCCTGAAAAAATGCTACTTTAAGTGAAACTATGTTAAGCGAATCCAATTTCCCCATAAGAATTAATGTCGGGGGGGGGGGGGGGGGAGGTTTGGGTTCCAGGGAAATTTTTTTTTGACAGACAAAAGTGGCTGCAAACATTCCCTGTGGAAACAATGTAATGATGAACCCACGCTATCCCACTGGAGTGCACCACTCCCTCGACTTTCCAAAGTGCGGGGGGCGGGGGAGGGAAGAGAAGGTGTGCATGTGTGTGAGAGAGACACAAACACCGTGTGTGTGACAGAGAGAGAGAGGCGCATTGCCCCTTTAAGTACGCTGACCCCACTCCAAGTACACTGCCTTTATAAGTAGATCGGCAAGTTGAGACAGCAGCTGCTGTTAGCAAGCTCCCTCCGTGTCCTGAGCTCTGCCCCCCCCCCCCCCCCATGATCTGTGGAGATGGGATACAGGAGCGGGGGGGGGGGAGAAAAGGGGGACACCCTGACATCAGCACTCCTCTTCCCCTCCCACCTCCCATCCCCTGCACAGAAAGCAGGAGGCTCCCGGGAGCAGCTCCAAGGCAGAGGGCAGGAGCAGCGCATGGCAGTGCAGGGAGGGACAGCTGAACTGCTCGGGGATAGCCTGCTGGGCAGCTGCTGCACAGGGAACTTATGGGAGCTGATGGGGGGGGGGGCTGCCGGTCCACCCTGGTTCCAAGTCCCCACCAGCTAGCTCCAACAGGCGCTCTTTCTGAAAGCAGTGGACAAAGCCGGCGGCTGCCAAACAACGTTATAAGGGAGCATTGCACAACTTTAAAGGAGCACCTTCTAACTGATTAGCGACAAAGATACAACGTTAACCGGGACGACGTTAAGTGAGGAGTTACTGTAAGATGCACTCAGATTTGTCCTACAGACGACTATTTGACAGGAGCCTGAAGACTTCACCTCTTAGGGGGCAGTAGCTGAAGAGATGCTTTCTGAGTTGGGTAGTCAGGCATGGCTTTTCCTGATAGCTGCTGATGGCTGGTGCTGGTTGTCACAATTTACATCAAATTTACTCAGACTGCTACCAACAGGGAAAGCTGCTCTGATAAAAATGGAGAATGTAATGCTGAACACTTCTCTGTCAGTCACATCCCTAGGTCCAGAGAGCAGGCCCAGGTTACATTTTAGGACTCCAAAGGCCCCTCAGTATTGCCTCTTGTGCTTTAAGATCAAACTGCAACTGAACTTTTAACCAGCAGGTAACTTGATGCTGTGAAGCTACTTGCACTCCTGCACCATGAAGCAATGAGACTAGACGGGTTATCTCAGTCAGACCAGAGCAACACATCTCATGATTTACCCTCCCCCTGCCAAAAGGCTCAAAATACCAATAGCCGTTTCTTTAGACTATCTATGCAAGATAAGAGTCTACATTCGAACTTAAAAACTTTTGTAACATGGTAAAGATGTTTTAAGTAAAACAAAAGAAAACTCCAAGTTTAGGTAAAATAATTTAGATGCCCAATCTACAAGTCACACGACGAGTCCTAAATCTCTTTTGCACTCAAGACTCCTGTTGAAGTCAGCAAGCATTTCGGATGTACAAGGAAGGCAGAATCACACAGTAAATGGTTACACTCAGAGTGACTAGTGAAAGAAAAAAAATTTAAGGAGGTAACAAATCCTATTGCTCTCTCTCTCTCTACACGTTGTATACAACTTATATTCTACATATTTGGTATGTACCTTGCTAGTCTTTCTAGAATCAATATAAGAGATGTATTAGTCACTATAACAATCTGTGCCTGTGACTGCTATGGGTACCCGCATGGCCCCATAGTATGCCAACATTTTTATGGCTGACTTAGAAGCTTCCTCAGCTCTCGTCCCCCAACACCCCTACTCGCGCTACATTGAAGACATCATCATCATCTGTATCCATGGGAAGGAGGCGATGGTCACAAACACCACCCTAAACCTACTGACCGCTATACTTACCTACATGCCTCCAGTTTCATCCAGACCACATCACATGATCCATTGTCTACAGCCAGGCTCTAAGATACCACTGCATTTGCTCCAATCCCTCAGACAGAGACAAACACCTACAGGATCTATCAAGCGTTCTTAAAACTACAATACCCACCTGGTGAAGTGAAGAAACAGATTGACAGAGCCAGAAGGGTACCCAGAAGTCACCTACTACAAGACAGGCCCAACATAGAAAGTAACAGAACGCCCCTAGCCGTCACCTACAGCCCCAACTAAAACCTCTCTGGGGCACCATCAGGGATCTACAACCTATCCTGAAGGATGATCCCTCACTCTCACAGACCTTGGGAGACAGGCCAGCCCTCGCTTACAGACAGCCCCCCAACCTGAAGCAAATACTCACCAGCAACTACACACCACACAACACTAACCCAGGAACCAACCCTTGCAACAAACCCCGGTGCCAACTCTGTCCGCATATCTATTCAAGGGACACCATCATAGGACCTACCACATTAGCCACACCATCAGGGGCTCGTTCACCTGCACATCTACCAATGTGATATATGCCATCATGTGCCAGCAATGCCTCTCTGGCATGTACATTGGCCAAACCAGACAGACTCTATGAAAAAGAATAAATGGACACAAATCTGACATCAGGAATTATAACATTCAAAACCCAGTAGGAAAACACTTCAGTCTTCCTGGTCACTCAATAACAGACTTTAAAGTGGCAATTCTTCAACAAAAAAAAACCTTCAAAAACAGACTCCAATGTGAAACTACAAAACTGGAATTAATTTGGAAACTGGACACCATCAAATTAAGCCTGAATAAAGACTGGGAGTGGATAGGTCATTACAAAAACTAATTTCCCCCTACTGTTACTCACACCTTCTTGTCAACGGTTTGAAATGGGCCATTACCACTATAAAAGTGATTTTTCCTCCCTTGGTATTCTACTGTTAATTGAATTGTCTACTTAGAGTGAACCCCCCCCTCCCCCCCCATTCGTAAGACAACTCCCATCTTTTCATGTACTATGTATATACACCAGCTACTGTATTTTACACTCCATGCATCTGATGAAGTGGGTTCTAGCCCACGAAAGCTTATGCCCAAATACATTTGTTAGTCTCTAAGGTGCCACAAAGACTCCTCGTTGTTATAACAATCTGAAGTCATGGATACTAGACACTTGGAATTTTCTATACATTTGTACTATTATTTCTCTGCCTCATGTATAGGGCTGACAAAAAGAAAAATACATATTGACTAGTCATGATATAAGAAAAATCAATAAAATGAAAACAGGCCAGAATAGTTATGGAATAATATTCTTCCAATACCATATTCCAGTGGCCCCCACCTTTTTGTGGCCAGTAGCACATTCATGTTTTCAGAAGAGTGTGGCGGGCGCCAACAATTTTTCAAGGCTTATTTTGTATTTGTACATTAAATAATATGAAATCATATTTAATATTACATAATATATGAATCCATAAGATAAAAAAAGGTAATTTTACATGTAAAAGGTATTAATTAAATTATTCGGCAATTACTTTCACCTTACCATGTGAATTTGCTCTTTTTTAATCTACCTGTAAGAAAAATTAAGCTTCGAAACCAGAGAGAAGCCGCAGCCCCGCGTCTGCCAGGGACAGAGAACACCGGCGCCCGCAGCCCCAGAGTTCTCTGTCCCCGGCTTCTCTCCCCTGCTGGGCACTAGGCGGGCGCACGTAAATGCCCCGGTGGGCACCATAGTGACCGCGGGCACCGCGTTGGGGACCACTGCCATATTCCTTATATGGCGTTACTAAACCAAAATTTAACCCTGTTGTTTCAACCCTCCAATCTATACAATGTTGCCAGCAGAGGCAATTACTTCAGTGCAAGGAAGGAGATGGTTTTGATGCAGATGCAGGTTTGGAAGTCAAGAGATTGCCATTCCAATTCCAATCTTTGCCGCAAATTTGCCATGTGACTTTGGGCACCTTACTTAGAGCTCAATCCCATAAACATTATTACAAGGCATATTAGTCAATGGGACTACTCACTACTTTAATGCGCACTATATCCAGAGAAGGGTGCAGGATCAGGTCCATAGTCTCTGTGACTCACTCACTTTCATCCCATTTGGCCAGTGGTCCCCAAAGCGGAATGGTCCGAATGTTTATGATATTTATTTTGAAAAAACTCCTTAATTTTGCCAAATAATTTAATTAATACCTTTTATATGTAAAATTACCTTTTTTACCTTATGGATTCATATATTATGTAATATTAAATATGATTTTTTTGTATTATTTAATGTACAAATACAAAATAAGCCTTGAAAAATTGTTGGCACCCGCCACTCTCTTCTGAAAACATGAATGTGCTACTGGCCACAAAAAAGTTGGGGACCACTGCATTTGGGGATAACAATGCAAAGAATGTTGCAAGTTTACACTAATATTTGTAATGCATATTGAGATCGTTACATTGGAAGGTGCTACATAAGCAAAATGTAATACATTCAAACAGAGCACATGAAATGCAAAAAAACAGAATTTCTGTTTTCTTGCTAATGCCCTTAGTAATAGTTGATTTTCATTCCAAATTTTTCCTTGAGGCATAGAAGTTCTTTACTAGTGACAGTTAAACTTCCTAATCACTTGGCCAATAACAACTGTGATTAAATATTATTTAGCTGTCAACCTAAATCTATGAAAATGTTCTTGTTCAAAGCAGAAAACAAAACAAAAACAAAAAACCCCCCACAGCAATAACTGAAGTCTGTAAGACTTCATTTCAGTTCCAGTCATTGGTGCTGGATATAATTACTCTTTCTTTAGGCCTCTGGGAATTTCTGAAGCTTTCTAGCTAGTTTCTCTTTGCTTGGAGAGAATGTTGACAATCTTTTATGATTAAGTAATTGCATACTTAGTGTTACTTAGGAGATTAGATGGGAGCTACTCAGTTATGCATGTAGTCTCTCCCCCGAGGGTGCATGTCCTGGTTAAAAAAAAAAAAAATTTTTTTTGGTGGCTTTTCTTATTAAAGTAAGATTTCTTGAACAGGAGGCAAATTATGATAACCAAAAATGTATTCACAGTCCAAGGTAGAACACTAATAAAAGGATCTCATTTCTATTGAGTATGTTTTAAATGGCCCCAGGTGTGATTGCCCTTGAACATCAGATGGCAAATAGTGAATGAGTGTAATTAAAAAAAGCTTATTAAATAATTTAAAGAGCCAGTACATCTGTTGACACTATTTTTTATTTCGGCTGAAATACTTCTCAGCTATATTCAGTTTCTCAAAATAATACTTTAGAGATATTGTATCGATATAAGTAAATACAGAGCAAGTGTCATTTATGACACACAAAGGATGGTTCATGGATTAGGATGCCAGTCTGGGATGCAGAAAACCAGGTTTAATTTCCTGATCTGCTACAGATTTGCATTGCTCACTATGCCACAGTTTCCCATACTCAGAGGTGCTGTGAGATTTATATTAAAGATTAGGACAGGGATCAGCAACATTTGGCACACGGTCCACCAGGTAAGCCCCCTGGTGGGCCGGGCTGGTTTGTTTACCTGCCGCATCCGCAGGTTTGGCTGATTGCGGCTCCCACTGGCCGCGGTTTGCCGCGGTGAGCACATTCCACGCCGCCTCCCGCAGCTCCCATTGGCCTGCAGCAGTGAACCGCTGCCAGTGAGAGCCGTGATCAGCCGAACCTGCAGACGCGGCAAGTAAACAAACTGGCCCGGCCTGCCAAGGGGCTTAGCCTTGCGGGCTGCGTGCCAAACGTTGCCGATTCCTGGATTAGGAGGTGCTCAGATATGGCGGTAAAGGGGATGATACAAGTACCTAAGATTGTCTGTCTGCTTTAAGCATAGCCTCTCTTCTGATCCTGAAAACACTTTGTGCAGGATTAGATTTATTTATACTAGTCCTATTGACTTCAATGGGAGCAGCCATGTACTTAAAGTTAAAAATACGCATACTTTCAAAAGCAGGGCCAAACAGGACTCCTGGGTTCTATTTTTGGCTCTGCCATTGATCTGCAGAGTGACCCATGTCAAGTCTCAGTGCCTTATTTTAAGGCATCTTCTAACCTCATAAAATGGTCATGAAGATTAGTTAGTGTTTGTAGAAATGCTGTGAGGCCTTTGGATAAGATGGTGCTACACAACCATACTATTGTTAAACAACTGAAATATCCCTCCTCTTTTTACTCTGATATTTACTTTTATTTCCACTTTGACAGGTGAAAGCAAGAGATCATTGGTGTTGCACTATGTGTTTGTATAGCCACTAACACAACTGAGCTCTGAAATTAACTTGGGCTTCTGGGCACTATTGTGATACAAAAAGTTATTTTTCTGGAGGTTCTGGATTAATTAAGTTCACTGAACTGAAAACATGTACACTTCCTCTCCAAAGATTTTCCATGGAATGGATATTTAGTAGCAAAACTATTTGTAGTATGATTTAAAAAACAAACAAAAGAAAACCAGCACAGCATATTAATTTACAACATTAAAACCTGAGACCTACATGGTATTTCCCTTCTCATTCACTAGTACCTGGTGAAACTCCAGAAAAAGTTTAATTGTGAGGAAAAACTGGAGAGGAACATGGAACGAGCAGCAGACTGGCGTATACGTACTGTGGGCAAGAGACTCATTTGCTGGCCATCACCAAAATAGTTCTACTGTTTTATCAAGTGTACTTAATACGTGAATAAGTTCTCTGCATGGTATTGAGACTAATTTTGTGGTCCTTTGATGCTACAACAAAAGTGAAATAACATGAATATAAAGTCATGGACTTGG
The DNA here is from genome assembly GCF_013100865.1 of Trachemys scripta elegans. NCBI lineage: Eukaryota > Metazoa > Chordata > Testudines > Emydidae > Trachemys > Trachemys scripta. Next base: position 79,205,974 of record NC_048301.1, on the reverse strand, counting down.
ATAACTATGGCTCTTGATATTAAAATTTATTCACAGGATCTGTAGAGAAACGCAGTTTGCTAGCACTCTTCTCATCGCCTGTAGCTTATAGAAGTGTATGGAAACAAGATGCTATAGCTTCAATGCAATTATAAGCAGAAAAATGACTTAAAGGGGTTCCATGTTTAGAACTTGCAAATCAAAAGATTACCTTCTAATGTCAACCGCTGATTCCCAAACTATATATTTTTTATCTTTTCCATCACTGAAGATGGCATTCAGAACTTAACCATTCTGTTGATATGAGACAGAACAGAATCCACATTGCTCATGAATAGCTGTTGGCTGTGCAGTGCTAAACATTTGTAAGAGGCATACTTTGCCTCTGACAAGGTGGTTCCATTAATCATTTGTAATATTATGACCTCACTAATTCTCTATGATTACAGACTATCACTTAATAGGAGGAAGGTTTCCCATCATCTTAAACAATGGATGCAATCCAAACTGGTCTGACAATCTGATCAGTTTTGCAACTCTCTTGCCTCAAATCTAAAGAGGTTACCTTGTTTGAGACAGAATTTATTAAATGAAACCAGCGTTATTGCACTCATAACTTATTGCACAGATGGAGAGGGATACCAGGTAAGGCAAGTTATACTAGGCAGGGTTTCCTTTCCTTTCCCCACACCACCAAGAATAATCTTCACATCTAACACAGAGAGCTGTAAACTCACATATACACAGCTAAGTCAGTCTCTCTTTTTGAATACCATTATTTGTGTTGCATCCTATGAATGTCAGAAAAATACCATAAACTATGGCCTCATTAATGGAGTTAACAGATGAAAAGTTAGAAAAAGCTCAAAAGAGAATCTACCACCAGTTTCTAGGCTCAAAGAACTGAACAAAAATACAGGATGATCATTTTTTAAAGCCAGCATTGGCATTAGCAAACTAATAGAAGGCAGCAAGGATCAGGATCAAGTGAGAAAACACACAGTATCTATCCCAAGAATTTACCCCAAATAAAAACCCTTCAAGCTATTATACTTGGCAAGGGAAGTACTTAAAATATTTGTTATACATATCAAATACTGCCTGTCTGTACCAGAGAGTAACTATCATTCTTGCAAGCAAATTGTATGCGCTCTCAGATTTCATTTTTAAAGCACATATAAATCAATTAACCAATTCCTAAAGCACTTAAAGTAGATATTTTCCCTATTTTACAGACAGGAAAATGGAGACCCAAATGGAAATCAAGTGATTTGTCCAAGACCATACAAGAACTCTGACAGAGTTTGGGTAGAACTCAGGATGCAAGCCACTAGATCACACAAAAAGAAGTCCATCTGGATATCAGGGAGCAGGATCAGTTAATTAGTGGCCAAATATTCCCCTCATGTAAACCAATACAAACCTAATCTCAATGGGACTGGTGCTTGCTGTAAAGAGTGAGGGAAGAATCTGGCTCACAGTGTCTACAAACACAGCCCAGACTGAAGGCATAGTTTCCATTGAAGAAAAAAAATCATGTTGCTTTAGAGATTCCAAAGCCAGAAAAAGGACCATTGGAATCCTCTAGTCCAGTGTGGGGCAACCTGTGGCCTGCAGGGTAATTCACTGGCAGGCTGCAAGACAGTTTGTTTACATTGATGGTCCACAGACATGGCCACCTGCCCACAGCCCCCAATGGCTGTGGTTCGCCGTTCCCAGCCAATGGGAGCTGCGGGAAGTGGCGCGGGCTGGCTGCCGCTTCTCACAGCTCTCATGGAACGGCGAAGCGCAGCCACTGGGAGCTGCGGGCCGCCGTGCCTGCGGACAGTCAACATAAACAAAATTGTCTCACGGCCCGCCAGCAAATTACCCTGACAGGCTGCAGGTTGCCCACCACTGCTCTAGTCTGATCTTCTGTATAACACAGGACACAGAACTTCCCCAAAATAATTCCTAGAGCATAGCTTTAAAAACCATCTAATTTTAGTTTAAAAACTGGCAGTGATGGAGAATCCCCACCCACCCTTGGTAATTTCTTCCAGAGGTTAACTCCCCTGTTAAAAATGATGACAAATTCAGACAGGAAATAAGGCTAGTGTCAACTTCCAGTAACCACTGGAATGGGTTATACCTTTCTCTGCCAGACTGAAGCCCATTAGCAAATATTTGCTCCTCATGCAGATACTTAACTGACTGTACCTTAAAGACTAACAGATTTATTTGGGCATAAGCTTTCGTGAGTAAAAACCTCACTTCTTCGGATGCGCATCCGAAGAAGTGAGCTTTTTACTCACAAAAGCTTATGCCCAAATAAATCTGTTAGTCTTTAAGGTGCCACCAGACTCCTTGTTGTTTTTGTAGATACAGACTAACACGGCTACCCCCTGATACTTGTCAAAGTTTAAAGAGGTCAAGGTCTGGAATTCTCTTTCACAACCATCTCTGTTTTTAGCCTGTCTTTAATTCTGTTGTGAATGTTGAGGATTCTGGGATGGTTTAATGTGCTCCTTATATGCCTTGGATGCACTATACTCCCCTGATACTTAAAAAGAAGAACAGGAGTACTTGTGGCACCTTAGAGACTAACAAATTTATTAGAGCATAAGCTTTATGATGAGATCTACAACCTATCCTGAAAGATGATCCTTTACTCTCACAGATCTTGGGAGACAGACCTGTCCTCGCTTACAGACAACCCCCCAACCTAAAGCAAATACTCACCAGCAACCACACATCACTGAACAAAACCACTAACCCAGGAACCTATCCTTGTAACAAACCCCGATGCCAACTCTGTCCACATATCTATTCAAGTGACATCATCATAGGACCTAATCACATCAGCCATACCATCAGGGGCTCGTTCACCTGCACATCTACCAATGTGATATATGCCATCATGTGCCAGCAATGCCCCTCTGCCATGTACATTGGCCAAACCGGACAGTCTCTACGCAAAAGAATTAATGGACACAAATCTGACATCAGGAATCAAAATACTCAAAAACCAGTGGGAGAACACTTTAACCTGTCTGGTCATTCAGTGACAGACCTGCGGGTGGCTATATTACAACAGAAAAACTTCAAAAACAGACTCCAAAGAGAGACTGCAGAGCTAGAATTGATATGCAAACTAGACACAATCAACTCCGGTTTGAATAAGGACTGGGAATGGCTGAGCCATTACAAACGTTGACTCTATCTCCCCTTGTAAGTACTCTCACACTTCTTATCACACTGTCTCACACTTCTTATCACACTGTCTGTAATGGCCTAGCTTGATTATCACTTCTAAAGTTTTTTTTCTCTTAATTAATTGGCCTCTCAGAGTTGGTAAGACAACTCCCACCTGTTTATGCTCTCTGTATGTGTGTATATAGATCTCCTCATTATATGTTCCATTCTATATGCATCCGAAGAAGTGGGCTGTAGTCCACGAAAGCTTATGCTCTAATAAATTTGTTAGTCTCTAAGGTGCCACAAGTACTCCTGTTCTTCTTTTTGCGGATACAGACTAACACGGCTGTTACTCTGAACCCTGATACTTAACTGACTGTGACCAAGTCATCCCTTAGCCTTTTCTTTGTTAAGCTAAGCAGCCCCCAGGAGCTCCCCTATCACCCTGAGGCAGGTTCTCGCCTTCTCTGCTCGTTCTCGCGGCTCGTCTCGGACCCTCTCGCGCTTATCAACATCCAGGATTTTGCCCTTTCACCCTCTGGGAAGACCCCAACCCGCGGTCAGTCTGAAACCCAACTGCCCTGGGCCACGCTAAGCCCGGGCCACGCTCCTAGCCCCCCCCTTTCCGCCAGCCCCAGTGTCCCGCTCTCTGCGGGGCTGCCCCGGGAGGCAGGGAGACGCCGCGGGCCCCTCTCCCAGGCCCGGAGCCCGGGCAGGGAGCTGGGAACAGAACCCAGCGGCCCCGACCCCGCGTCAGGGCTGGGAAGCCGGGTCCGGGCGGAGCCGCCTGGACAGCCCGGGCTGCGGGGAGCGGCCGGTGGAGCCCAGCGATCCCCGCCCGGACACTCACCTCCGGCCGAACCGCCGCCTTCGCTTTCTGGCCCCAGCCAGGCCACTGCTTCCGGCTCCGAGGAAGGCCGGGCGGGCGCCGCGGCCGAGAGGAAGGAAGGCGGCCAGCGCTGCACAGCGCCCCCTGCGGCCGGTCCGCCCGGGCAGGTACTTCCCCGGCACCGCAGACGGCAGCGACGCCGCCCAGGATGGGTGTCCGCCCTGGGCAGCACAGGGCGGGGAGGAGCGTTTGTGCGCCGCCCCCGCTGGAGATTTACCAGCCTGAGCCTCGCTGCGCTGGAGGCTGGTGCCTGCTCTGGCTGAGCCTCTCCTTGCAGCCCACCCCCCAGCAGCGCTCCAGCATTGGGGTCAGCCGCGGGCAAGTCAGGACTCAGAGCCAATGCTAGCCCATTGGGGGCCCTAAGCAGAATATTTTGTGTCCCCCTCCCATAATACTAATACAGGCAAATAAAAAGCAAATGGGGGTTGCATGGGCTACCTAAATGTAAGGGGACTGTTGCCCCCTTACTAACACTCAGTGGGGGTGTTTTGGTTGGCTAGCTCCCAGCACTGAAAGGGGAAGGGTCGATGGCAAATCAGGAGCCTGAGACTGACTGTCCCCAGGAACAATGGGGAGAGGCCAATGCTCCAGATCAGCCTGATTGACAGGGCGGGCAGGCTAATCAGAGAGTCAGGAGGCTGGGGGGGTCCCGTCCTCCGTGTGAACTGGAATGGCCTGAGTCAGACAGAGTGGGGCCGAGCTAAGGAGAGAGCAGGGGCCCGAGCTAAGCTGCTGGGAGCAGAGCTGCAGCCCCAAAGCCAGAGCACAGCCCAGAGATAGCAGAGCTGTAGCAACCAGAGCCAGAGGGGCCAGACAAGCAGCCAGGAAGCAGGTCAGAGCTGGGAGCAGAGTCACAGAAGCAGCCTGCAGAGCAGAGCTGTGCTGGGGGCAGAGCTGCAGCAACCAGAGCCAGAGAGGCCAGAGAAGCAGCCCAGGGAGCTGAAGGCAGAGCAGCAGCAGCAGCCGTGCTGAGGCAGAGTGGAGCTGGAGCTGGAGCTGGGGCTGGGGCAGTCCGGAGCCGTGTGCAGTCCGAGTGTGGTGAGCAGTTGGGGAGAGTGAGGGGAACCCTGGGCAGTGGGCCCAGCACAGGGAGACGCCTCAGCCAAGAGGCCTTGCAGGCCAGACTTGCAGGGGGATCATAACCCCGACCAGGCAGGGGCGACGCTGGGAAGAAGGGTCCTGCCACCTAGAGCCTGAGAGCGTGTGGCCACCACCAGAGCAAGTGTCCAACCCACAGCGTCCCTGCAGCACAGACAGGGCCTGAGAAGCAGGCCTGGGACCTACAAGGAACAGACTGAACTGCCCTGACGTTCCAGAGACACTGTTTGTAATGTTCTCTGCCACAGAGCAGGGTGATGTGTTTTCCTTTAACCTTTCCCATTTTTCCTTATTCTTTTTTAAAATTAATTGTTAATTAAACAACTTGTATTTGCTTTAAATTGTATGGAATAATCAGTGGGTCAGGGAGGTGCCCAGTGCAGAGAGAGTACCCCGGAGTGGGGACACCCTAGCCCCTGTCCTAGGTGACCACAGCAGGGTTGGGGGTCGAGCCCCCCAGGAATCCTGGGCCCAGCCTTGTTGGGGTTACGAGGACTCAGCCAGACAGGAGAGTGGAAGGGGAGCCCTCAAGGGCAGGGAGGCCTCTGGGTAAAGGAAGTGGGA
>NC_048301.1:79158583-79190399 GCF_013100865.1 Trachemys scripta elegans | reverse complement strand
TACTCCTGTTCTTTTTGCTGTTAAAACTTGTAAGCTACTGTCTGTAGAAACCATTGATTGTATCTATCCTGTGAAAGATACTTTATTATTATGTAAAACTTACAAACAAGGTAATTGACTTTGTTCTTGAAGTAATTGATACAATGTAAACAAACACTATAAGCGGTTAAGTGACTTTCACTTCATTATAACAGCAACGGCTCCTAGACCCCCCCACTCTCTGTGATTAAAGGGCCGGGAGTCTCAAATGAATTAGCACACACCCTGAAAGTGGTGGAGACAGTAAATTAAAATATGGTTAAATTATGGAATGTATGCTGATGAATGCTTGATGTACATGAATGGTTAGGGAGGTGCCAGCCTAGAAAGGGAGTATCCATCGGCCAAAGAATGTGTAAAGTGGACCACCAGAACCCCCGGAGGGTAAACTGGGATCCACCCCATCACCTGGAAGGATGAGAAACTCAAACTTTGGACAGTTTGGAGCCACCAGGAATGTGCCATCTGCTGATTGAGTCAGCAACAGCAGAATGAAACAGCTCCCATAGACTAACATAGGAATTAATTCCTATAAGAATAGACTCTCAAGACTGAGGATTTTGAGTCGCTGGTTCTGCTGCCAGCTCCAGGAGCATCAGGTGCACCTGACATAGACTCGGCTCCATCCTCATGACCAAGATACCTGGCCAGTAACTTGGCATGAGCAACTTCTAGGCTGGTAACTATAACACCTATACAGAACTTGAATGAATGATTGTGTGAATGAATCATATATATGTGTGTGTATATATATAAGGAATAAGTAGTGATAGGAATAAGTAGTCAAACAACGTTGTTTACTTTTATCTTTTGCTTTATCATTATATTTACAATAAATGTGGCATCTTTGCCTTATCCCTCTTAATAAGATCCTGCTGGTTTTTATTCTATTGGTATAACAAAGGATGCCAGAACATTTAACCCACCACTGAAATGCAGCCACCTCTGCAATGGAACACAGCAGAGGACAAGAAGTACAGAAGAATAGAGTGTCCAGTTGAAATTGCAGGGGGCATTTAGGGAACCAGAATGGAATTAATAGGGATGGGAGCTCTCCACTTTCTCTCTCTGATCAAATGCCAAAGAGTAGCCACCGGTATTTGGTAAATAGGGACTCCACATCAAAAGTTATCAGCCTTTGGATTTCACAGGATTGTCAAGATTTAGACTTTGTTATTAGCATGCACCCAAGGGACATGTAAGGTCTCTGCATGTGTCTGCCCCATTAAGGGTAGCTGGTAAAAATGAGGACTGAAAATTCTTAACCTTCTCTTCCAAACAGGAGAACAAGATTTGCAAAAATGACTGATGAGCTGCTATAGATTTCTGGTAGCCCTTGAATTAGCACCTTTGCCTTAACAAGGAATTTGGCCGTTGAGGAAGGGAGTTGGGTCCATAGAGTAGAGGCGATCAAAATTGGTAGTAAAATGTAGTTTTAACACAAATTTCCATCCAAAAAAACTTTGTCTTTTTTGTTAAAATTTGAAATTTCACTTACATCTTGCATTGAAATGTTGAATTTCAAAAATCTGCAACCAATTCATAGATACTTTTACAATTGTGTAATTCAGTCAGATTGATTTTCTCTCAATCCTTCCACTGTCAGGGGTCACAGGAATTTAAAAATACATAGGGCAGCTTCTATGCCCAGCTTCTGGCCCTAGAGCTATGAGTAGTCAATGCTTCTTTCTGTTCCTGGCTCAAACTTTGGAAAATCCAAACTTTGGAGCTGGTTGAACTTTTCAGAAGTCTACATCATGAACATTTTTGAAGTGTTAAAGTTGATTTTAGTTTGCAGGTCTCAATACAGAACCATTTTTTCAAAAATGTTAGTGACTTTTTCTTGAGATTGTTAGTGGAAATATTATCAAAGTTATTAAAATGGTTATTGACTTTTTAAAATACCAAACCTGTGTTTCAATATATGCAACATTTTGATTTCCACTTCAATAATGTTTTTGATAAAAATCTCAATTAAAAATGTTTGAGGAATGTTTTGAAAAGCAAATTTTTGTTTTAAAAATAATCAACATTCTTTTGGAAAATGTGGTGTTGGGTTTTTTAAGAGAACAAGACCATTTTTTAATTGAAAAATGCTCTGAAAATTTTCTACCAAATCTACATGAAGTTAAAAAAAAAAACAAAACACAGGATTCACATGTGGCTCAAATAAGTATGTGCACGGATGTCAAAGGGAGCTCTTTGTGAGGCTTGAGACCACAATATGCAGTAGGGACAAGGCCACAGTACAGTTTGGAAGGGACATGTGACATTTGCCCTATGGATGTTCATGGTGTAAGCTAATTCACCTTGTCTGATTCCAAGCAGAGATGGCTCTGAACCAACACAACAGTCCAGATTTGAAAATGCACACATTCTGAGGGATTCAAGAATTCAAGCCTAGATACAAATCTCAGTGGTTATGTCTCTTGTGAAAGAGACCAGGGCTGGCGCAACCCATTAGGCGACCTAGACGGTCGCCTAGGGTGCTAACATTTGGGGGCAGCGACCGTGGTGATGGATCTTCGGCCGTCCAGGTCGTTGTCGGCATTTCGGGGGCGGGACCTTCTGCCACCTCTGTCAGGGGCGGCATTTCAGGGGCAGGACCTTCCGTCGCCTCGGGCGGCAAAAAAAGCTGGCAGCGCTCCTGGTAATGACAGGACGCAGCTGTAATTAACAAATTCTTTATTGAGGCTTTTGGATACAGACAGAGTCTGTGGTTCTCCCTGGCTCTTTAGTTCCCAAACATAGCTTCTGTTGCCCAGAATCACCACAAGTCCCTAAGACATATCTATATTGCAATGGGAGCTGCCCCCGTACAAAGCTGTTATGCAGGGGAGATTAACAAGTGGTTTATCTCTCTGTTAATGGGATAGTCAGTTCCATTCCAAGAGTGGAGGAATGCAAAGCAATGGCCTTACCTCATTCATTTTCAGCTTGTGGTTCCAGAGCTGGTGTGACTTGTCAGGGCATTGAAGGTGTTCTTCCAGGAACCCACACCAGAGTCATATTTCGGGCAGACCAAACAGAGTGCTGATTACTGGAATACTCTTCCCGGATACCTGATGCACACCAGGAGCTACAGGGAGCAGTGCACTGAGCAAACATACTAGATCTGCCAGCATCTATCTCAGCCAGCCAGGAAGGACGGGAGGAGAAACACACCACATTCCTTCCCAGACACAAAGGAGATGAGTGAGAGGACACCCTATGTCAAAAAAAGCCACCGAGACACAAAATACTCCTCTTTGGGAGGCACCATTGGTCAGTAGTTGGAGCAGGAGAGTTGGGCTCTGTTTCTGTTGGGTCTCTTTAAATAGTTAATGACCCTTTCTGTCTACTGTATTTCACAAGGCACCAGAACCCTGCAAGAGCAGCAATACATATATGTAGCTGTCAGGAGACCAGTTTGTAGGTGGTCAAACCTAGTGATCAGAGTCCAAATGCCAGCTCCAAGGGTCAAGATAATAACATAAGACCAGCCATACTGGGTCAGATCAAAGGTCCATCTAGCTCAGTATCCTGTCTTCCAACAGTGGCCAATGCCAGGTGCTTCAGAGGGAATGAACAGAACAGGTAATCATCAAGTGATCCATCCCCTGTTGCCCATTCCCAGCTTCTGGCAAACAGAGGCTAGGGACACCATCCCTGCCCAGCCTGGCTAATAGCCATCAAGACAGAACTGGAGTTAGGAATAAGAGCCAATCATCAGAAAAGATTACCAGGAGTCAGGGAAGGCAGGATCAGGGTTGGTTCTGAGACAGGAACAAGGCTGGGTGAAGGGCAGGATCTGAGTTAGAGCTGTGGAGGAGCAGAGCAGGGGCTTGATGAGAGATCAGCACAGGACAGAAGAGAGTCTGGGGACACATATGTTGAGCACCAAGCAAGCTACTGCTGCTGCTAAGCTTAAGAACAGGCCTGCTACCTTCTGCAGCCAATCAGGCAGGGTGTCAGGAGTACTGAGCAGGTGCAGCTGCAGGGCCTTACTCCTGACAATGGCTAGGTCTTGTGAGTAATATAGTTTTAATAAACACTGTGATTTGGACATCAACATGGCCATGGAGTTCTCTCATATTATACTTGTTGTGTAAAGAGAAAAAGACCCAACATGTGCCTCAGTGTGACCTTGGGTAAGTCATTTAGGCTTTTTGTGCCTCAGTCTCCCGATCTGTAAAATGGGAATAATGATACCTTTGTAAAGTGCTTTGAAAGCTTTGGATTAAAAGTGCCCTTGCTGTTTCTGTAACCAACAAAATAATACTAGTGCAGGTGCTCATCCTAGGAATGGGAATATTCAGGATTCTGAAATCCCAGTCAGAGTTTATTCTGACACTTTATTTCAAATCTAGTTTAAATGACCATATTCAGTGCAACCTCCAATTTCTAATGATTTATGAGGCACTGAGGCCCATAGGGGCTGTCCATAAATTACATAACTCTCTTCTTTTTGGTGATTTTTTTTGCAACCCAACCCTTGTAACACTGAAACAAAACAGGCAAAATTAAGGACCTACCCACCCCTCCTGCATTAGGTAATTTATAGACAGCCTTATAGGTTATGTCTACACTTGGAGCTGGAGGTGTACATTGCAGCTCAAGGAACATACCCCTGCTAGCTTTGATTGAGCTAGCCCTCTAAAAATAGAGTATTGTCCTGGCAGTACAGGTTAGCCACCTTAAAGACGTGCCTAGCGCCTTGGATAGGTATGTACTAGGGAAGGCGATCCTCCCCAGCAGGTACACTCTATTTTTAGCATGCTAGTTGATCAGAGTTAGCGCAGACATGTCTCCTCGAGAGGGAATTTACATCTCCTGCTCAAATGTAGACATACCAATTGCTGCTAGATGCCCACCTTGTGACATAAAGTGATGCTGAAACCCTGTTCACCACTTGGTGGTGCCAGCTGCACGGGGAAAACAAATACCCATTTGGCTTAATACCGCACACACTACTGCAGCAATTAGGCTTTGGCTGGGAATTAACCACAGCCGATGCCTAGGCTGCTGCAATTCAGGATGAATTAAAACATTTACAAGCTGACTTCTTTACAAGACAATTCCACGTGTGCTTGAGAAGCAACGCATTAAGCTGCATGCATAAGAACTCAAATGGCTATTTCCTAGAGTACCTGATAGTCTGTGCTAAAATCCCTGCAGGGAGACAGAGCAGGCATCCAGCCATCTAGGTGATGTTCTGAGTAAACACCTCAGAGAGGGATTTGCTAATCTATTTACCAAACAGCCTCTCCAACAATCCCCATTGTTAGTGAACTGCATCTGTGCTGCTTCATGTAAGCAAGGAAAGCATAGCCTGTGTCAGTGGAGAGAGATTTTGATTGATACCTGCTATTGCAGCCTGACTTGGAGGGCTTTGGAAATGTTTTCTCCAAGAGCTAGTGGGCGAATAGTTCCACTCAGGTTACAAGGAAGTCCAGGCAGAAGGGGGATTGGAGAGGCAGCAGGGCCCATGAGAGGCACTCTAGTTAAGGGTCCAACAGAAATTAACAGTTCAGCTGTGAGATTTCCACTTTCCTGCTGACACTTGGCAGGGACTGTCTTAGTCTGGGAATAAGCTCTGTGTTTTCACTATGGACCCAATCCTGAAACCCCCGCTAATTTGTTACTCAAGCAAAAATCTCAGTGATGTCCTTGCTCCCCCAAACTTCCACTCATTTCAGTGAGAATTTTGCCTGGGTCCAAATTTGAGCCAGGTTGTCAGGCTCTGGCTCTGCATTTGGTTTGGATTATTGTGAACAATTTGCTCTACGGTGTCTCATTAAACCCATTTACTGGGGCACGGTTAGCATCCATTATGGTACATGATGCAATTTGAACCACTGACTCAGGAGTAGCTGCACTTCTATAGGCCTCATCACTCTTGAAGCAAGTACTCTTAAGGGGCACTGGAGTTGGGAAGTATGGAACCCTCCCACCTCTTTCCCTAGTAGCAAGAAAGGTGCTACTGTGTCTTGTATGAGAAGATTTAGATAAATAACATCTTAGCGAGCACAGTCTAATTGGAGAGAGGCAACGTGATCCTGAGGAAAGGACACCTGACTGTGAATCAGGAAAACTAGGTCTCTCCCTGGCTCTGTCTGCTCTGTGATCTGGGCAAGTCACTTTACCTCCAAGTGCCTCATTTTCCCCATCTGTAAAATGAAAATGGTGATATTTACTCTTATTTATAAAATGCTTTTAGATCTCTGGATGACAAGTGCTATAGAAAATAGGAATTAATTAATAGGAAAATAGGAATTAATAGCTAGAGAAGAAGGTGGGGGTGTTAGACTCTTGAGACCTAATGGCAGTTGTGACACTTTCTCACTATTTGATCTAGAGTACTTTTCTTAGGGTTCAATTCCCAAAAGTGGGTGCCTAAGCAAGATGCCCGAATCCCTTGTTTGGATATATCATCAATTAATCAGGGCTTATGTGAACAAAATATGGGATTTTGGGAGTAGATATAACTTTTGCCACATCTTCTGATTGCTTTCCTCAGTCTGACAGCATCACTGCAATCTTATCTCGATTCAGCCTCAGCCAGCTAGTCCTCATCCCTGCCCCAGACACCATATAAAGCACTTGATTGCATCAACTGGGAATCGGTAGATATGGAGACATGGGGCTGTTGGTCTTCAGCAGAATGAAAGCATGATAGCCCATGTTTCCTTACTACCCCTCAAACTGTCCCATACTCCTGTTGAATAAGGGTATGTTCAGGGAGGGGGAGAAGGAAGACAAGCTGGAATCGTATGGAAACACAGTGAGAGCACTCTATGAAAGAAGAGCAATTTGCATGTGCAGTCAGGGATGTAGGTGTTTATGTAGTTATGGCAGGAATCACAAGGTGGTGTGTTACACTGAGGCTATGTCTACGTTTGGAGCTGGGGGTGTCATTCTCAGTGTGTGCAGACATACGTGCACTAGATCTGCTCAAGGTAGCACTAAAAATAGCAATGTAGCAGAATGTAGCATGGCCAGTGGTGAGTGTGTGTGTGTGGGGAGGGTGTTGCACTGAGCGTGGCTAGCTTGTCCCATCGCTTGCCAATGCCCATGTTGTCACAGCTACAGTACAATTTTTAGCATGCTAGTTTGAGCAGAGCTAGCATGGGTACGTCTGCATAAGGTGAATCAAACACTAGTTCCAAGTGTAGATGTAGTCTTAGTCTGCCAACATCCTGTTTTTAGCATATGAGCAAAAGTTCAGTATTGGGAAGACTAACTGGGTGGTTAGATTTTGTTATGCAAGGTTCTGTGTAGGGGACTGGTCCTTAAAGAGCCTACTGTGTGAGCAACAGGAGAGTTTGCTCTCCTCTTTGCTCTTTGATCAGAGTCAATTCTTGAGGCAAAGCTTCTTCCTGGGAACTGGTTATGGTGTTGGGGATGAGATTTCTGAAAAAGGGGATTGTCTGCGTGCTTTTTGTGATCACCTCTGTTCCGGACCTGGTGTATAGCACAGAATCATATAGTAGGGCTGGAAGGGATCTTGAGAAGTCATCAAGTCCAGACCCCTGTGCTGTGGCAGGAATGAGTAAACCTAGACCATTCCTAAGGCCTTGGCTACACTTGCAAGTTAGAGCGCATTACATCAGCCCCAGGCGCCCTAACTCCTGAGGTGTCCACACTGGCAAGGCACTTAGAGTGCCTGGACTCTGCAGCTGGAGTGCCCCTGGTAATCCACCTCCACGAGAAGCATAGTGCTTGCTGCAGCCTGGCTGAAATGCCAGGGTGTCAGTGTGGACCACATGTGGGATTACTGCGCCGTGATTGGCCTCTGGAAATGTCCCATAATCCCTTGAAGTCAAGTGGCAACTCTGGTCATTGTTTTGAACTCAGCTGCAGGCATGCAGATATCCCCTTTCAAAGCTCCGTTTCTGACAGCTGGCATGCTCATCTGCTCTGGGACGAAGCAAACCATTACTGTGGAATGCTCCTGCTGCAGAGGCAGGCGTTTGTGCGTGTTTGTGCGTGTGTGTATGTGAGAGAGAGAGAGAGAGAGGCGGGGGTGGGGGCTGATGTGAGGGTTTCCCTCTTTTCCCTGCAGCTGTCTGAACTTACAAGACAGCATGCTGACACACTCTGCCCCCCAAAACACACTGTCTCTCCCCCCACATACACGCAACACACTCTCCTGTCACACTCCCCACCCATTTGAAAAGCATGCTGCAGCCACTTGCACACTGGGATTGCTACCACAATGTACTGCTCTCTGTGGCATTGCAAGAGCTGCTAATGTGGCCACGCCAGTGCGCTTGCAGCTGACAGTGTGAACACATGGCAGTGTTTTCCTTGCTGCGGTCTCCGAGGACTGGTTTAACTCCCGGCGCTCTACATCTGCAAATGTAGCCAGGCCCTAATAGGTATTTGTTCAACTTGTTTTTAAAAGCTTCCAATGATGTGGACTCCATGACCTCCCTTGGAAGCCTATTCCAAAGTTTAACTACCCTTCTAGTTAGAAAGTTTTTTCCTAATATCTAACCTAAATCTCGCTTGTTCCAGATTGAGCCCCCCATTTCTTGTCCTACCTTGTCCTAGACATGGAGAACAATTGATCCCCGACCTCTTTATAACAGCCTTTAACATACTGGAAGACTATCAGGTCCCCCCCTCAGTCCTTTTTTCTTAAGACTAAACATGCCCATTTTTTTCAACCTTTCCTCGTAGGTCAGATTTTTTAAACCAGGTGTTCTCTAACTTCATTGCACTGTGATCCCCCTCCTGACAGCAAAAATTGCTACATGACCGCAGGAGCGGCCACCAAAGCCTGAGCCCGCCCAAGCCCTGCCACCCCAGGTAAGGGGGGGTCAAAGCCAAAGCCCAACTGCCCCAATGGTTTCAGCCCCTGGCAGGGGGGCCTGTAATCTGAGCCCTACTGCCTAAGGCTGACACCCTCAGGCTTTGGCCCTAGACAGTGGGGCTTGGCCCCTGGCCCCAGCAAGTCTAAGCCAGCCCTGGCGACCCCATTAAAACGGGACCGCGACCCACTTTGAAGTCCCAACCCACAGTTTGAGAACCGCTGTTCTAAACCTTTTATCATTTTCTTGTTCTCCTCTGGACTCTTTCCGATTTGTCCACATCCTTCCTAAATTTGTGGTACCCAGAATTGAACACAATACCTCAGCTGGGGCTTCACCAATGCCGAGTAGAATTAAACAATTACCTCCTATGTCTTACATACAACACTTCAGCTAATACACCCCAGAATCATATTAGCCTTTTTCGCAGCTGCCTCACATATCAGTTTATGGTCCACTATAACCCCCAGATCCTTTTCAGCTAGGGCGACCGGATGAGAGGAAGAAAATATTAGGACACTGGAGGGGTGGGGGGACAACAACAAAAAAAAACTGCCGGCAGAGCGAAATATCAGGACAAGAGATCGGTCGGGATGCAGGACAAACTGCTAAAAATCAGGACGGTCCCGATTTAATTGGGACATCTGGTCACCCTATTTTCAGCAGTACTATCACCTCACCAGTTATTCCCCATTTTGTAGCTGTGCATTTGGTTTTTCCTTCTCAAGTGAAGTACTTTGCACTTGTCTTTATTAAAATTGGTCTTGTTGAATTCAGACCACGTGAACAAGTGAAACAAGTTACACTGAGAATATACCTAGAATCTACATCACTGATTTATCTTCCAGTAGGTAGCTGACCTGCAAGACCCTGGCCATCTGCATTCATCAGAGGGGTAACCGTATTGTTAGAATCGGACATTACACTGGTGTCAGAAGAAAGGGCAATGATATGATTCATATTGTCAGCACAAAATTCCACAAACAAAAATGGAAGCGTGGTTATGTCTGGACTGATAATGTAGGCTTAAATGTCAGGATCCTTAAAAGGGATTAATCCTGTCAAAAAGGGTGGCATGACTGGGTCCCACATTCTTCTCCCCAATGTGTAACCGAGTGGAGAAATTAGCTCTGGAGCTATAGACATAAAGCAAATACAAAAGTTTAGTCACGTAAAGGTGCAGACACTCTCCTGGAATGGCTCTGCATGGAATTAAAACTCATCTTAGAGGCCAGGGGTCTCTCAAAGGAGGACCTTGTTTTTATTAACTTCATAGTTAAGCCTCGTAAATTACCAGGTGCCACCTGGAGTAGAGACTTCTGTATTGTGTTGTGGTTGATGGTAACTTGTGGTTAGCACCAGAGCGGTACTGGGAAATGGGAGGGACAGGGATAGGGTGAGACAAACAGCACTGCAGTGAGCTTTAAAAATCAGAGGGGAGAAGGGCAGAGAGAGAGATCGAGAGAGATCTTGATATTTGGAACCAACTGAGCAGACGTACAAACGACTCTACAAACTGGCAGTGAGAGAAAGGTAGGCTAACAGTCTTAACTGCAATAACCCAGCTACTTGTGAGACATACAAGAATTGATTCAACTATTTCCATGTATTAATGTATATGTCATTAATCTGATTTTATAAACTCTTTCTCCCAGAAAGTAGCACCTCACTCCACAAACAGTCCCCCTCATTTCAGTGGGGCTACTCACAGAGAAAGGTATTACTCAGTGTGAGTAAGAGCATGACAATCTGACCTTGTTTTAGAAGGACCTGAGATATTCTGAGATGGCCAGAAAAGGAATTTTCTTTTTCTTTCCAAGCTAAAAAGAGGTAACATTAAACACAGCTGTCAGATCCAGTTAAATTATGAGTGAATTTGATGGTTGGGGTGTGTGATTCATCGTGGAGGATTGTTCAGTGCAGCCCAATTAGAACAACAGAGCAAAGGCAAATTTCTAGTGAATGTCAGGGAAATGTTCCCAGCACTGAGGTCTGTGGAGTAGTCTTCCAAGGGAACAGGTGGAAGCTCCATTGCTTAGGAGCTGGAGAATTAGACTAAATAAAGTATTTGATGAATAGACTGTAGGGAACAATCCTGGACCAGCGGAATGGATGATCAGGTGACCTAATAGGGCTTCTTTGACTCTCATCACTTTAGGACATATTTGCTGAAAGGAAACAAATGAATTTTTGAACTTTTTCTCAGCAGAGGGTAAGAGCCATCTGCTATATTTGAATTGCAGTTTGACAGCAAGGTCATGGGCTTGGGATCAGGTGTAGTACTAAGATGACACACCATACAAGGGTGGGACAAGGAAAGAAGGTATTAGCTACTTTGCACTGGATTTGGAACATACCTGTTGCTGGCTGGTTCATCACAATAACTAGTGAGCAAACTCAGGGGTGTCATTTCAGAAAAAATTATGGTGGTGGGAAGGCCAAAGTTGTATCAGCATATAGAACATTAGATCTGATTATATTATATCCTGCAAAGTTTGTGGGGGGCAAAAAGTGGAAAACATAATGGAGCATATACACCCCTGAAAAGTTTTTTAGGGGCAAACTAAGGTCAGGGGAGGCAACTGCCCCTCGTGGCCCCCAAGCAAATGATACCCCTGAGGAAACCTTAGGGGGGCATAGCTTGTTGGCTGCTCTCCAAAGCTGGAGAGGTGCTGATGATGCAGCTAGAGACACTGTGAATCTCAATGAAAGTCCCTGTAAACAGGTTTCTGCTTTGGCTGCAAAATCACAAAATCCAGGATCATTTTTAGTGTGTGTGTAATCAGTAAAATGGGAATAATAATACTTCCCTATGTCACAGGTATGCTGCAAAGATAAACTGACTAATATGTATAAGGTGCTCAGATATTCCATTGACAAATGTTTTGGAAAAGACTATAGCCAAGCAACAGCTTTATGTGTTACTTGCAGAATAAATATCGACCATTTAACTGATGAATAAGTACTATGCAGTAGCAGGATAATTAAACAGGAAAGTACTATGTGGTTACAAATTCACTACATGATTATGTTGGTCTTTTATAACACAGACAAGATGGGTGAGGTAATAGCTTTTATTGGACCAACTTCTGCTGGTGAGAGAGAGAGAGACAAAGCTTTCCAGCCACACAGAGCTCCTGAATAAGGGTTCAGTGTCACTCAAAAGCTTGTCTCTCTCACCAACAGAAGTTGGTCCAATAAAAGCTATTACCTCACCCACCTTGTCTCTCTCAGATCCTGGAACCAACACGGCTACAACTATAATTTTATAGCACAGTTCAGATACCAAATAATTCACAGATTAGTGGACCAAATCCTAACTCCTTACTCAGGCAAAACTCCCAGCTTCTGCATTTGACCTTATCAAACTAGGTAGTGCAGTATTCCCAGGTAAAACCTTTGGAGGTACCACACAAGTAACTCCATGATATTTAGTGCACTGCGAAGTACTCTAGTGTGAGACAGGCAGATCTTATCTCTGGACTGACAGTCACCTAAGGAAAAGATATTTTGTAATATTTATTTTTGTCCTGCTGATCTCACCTCTTCTCCTCCCATTTGAATACTAGCAAGACAATAGAGCAGCTCAAAGGACTGTAGGAGAATAGGGTAAAACAGTGAAGGACAACAAGTCATTCAGTCCCTCTGCAGGCAGCAGAGTGTAGCTCAATAGGCAAACAGGACTTTTGTGGGGCAAGCAGGACACTGCTCTGCTGGTAGGAGATTTCGACAACTAGGTCAGCAGGGTCCAGTCAAGCAAGACAACGGGTACAGCTGTCATACATCTGCACCAGATAGTAGGTTACAGTTTTATAGCTAGCAGGGTACAAACAAGTAGGACAGCAGGCTATAGCCCAAAAGAACAGCAGGGGATGGCAGTGCAGGCGCTCATATTCAGCATTGTAGGCAGCAGGGCATAGCAGTGCAGGCAGATGGATATAGCAATGCAAGCAACTTGTTCTCAGTGGGATGGAATTAAGAGAAGCTGGAAAGAAAACAAACCCTTAATTTTTTTGCCAAGGTGCACTTGAAGGATTTTGAAGTTAAACTCTTAAGGCGAGAGCTGAGCAGGTTGACATGTCACTCTGGATTTGGAACTTAATCAGAGCCAGTAATCCTTTCCAGCTGGACGTTGGAAGATTGTATTGAAATATTGCTCCATTGAAAGGTTATATTTTTTTAAAAGAGATAATCTCAGAAACATAATGCAGGAAAGACAGATCAAAATTTCAGACACTGAAAGGAACGCAGGCATCCTCAGAATAGATACAGTGGTCTAGAGTTTTAGAGAGCATTATAGCTAAGTGAAGATACAGCCTTTATTTGAAACAAATACTATAAGGTTAAAATAATATATTCTTAAAATACATTTTACTTTGTTTCTGTTACTAACCAATTTCATTTTCAATTTCATTTTCATTACTAGCCAATTTCATTTTCAGACTCTCATCCACTAGCACAATGTTGCAATGTTTGAATTGCAAGTCCCTCAGATGAATATTTATTTGTATAAAATGTCATGTTTCCACAGCAACAACATCAGTGGTGTATTTGATAATAGATTGTTTTTACAAAATCTAAAATTTGACCAGACATTTTCAATTGCCCAAACCATGTAACTCTTCCAAATAAGGTCGCAGTTCAGCAAGGTATTTAAGCACATGCCTGTCTTTAAACATGTGAGTTGTCCCTTTGGGGCAGTAAATTGTCATGGCTCCATTACGTCAGCTGAGGATCTGTTCCATTGAATTTAAGTCAGTATGTGGCTAAGTGCCTTCTGAACCTAAATGAGGTCATGATTCTGCATTGGGATCAGCTAACATGGAATGCCTTTAAAGGAACCACACACTAAAGATCCCACTTCAGGATCAGGGCCTAAAAAGTGAAGTAGTGGTAGTGGTGTTGATGAATTTAAAACACGGTATGAGAGATGTATATTTCCACTTTTCAGCCTCCAGTTTAACTCAATTTCATATAAGCAGTGATCATAAGTCATCAGATATCATAGTCTTTACTCACTCAAGTAGTTCCATTGACTTCAGTGGGACTACCTGTGTGAACATGGATATAGGTGTGAGCAGTTAAGGTTGGAGGATTGGATGCTGCTATCTGTTAGTTGTTCGCTGTCCTATGGTGTGTGAAGTGAGTTGGTGGTCTCAATGCAGTTTTTATGGCCATTTGTCCACATCAGGCTCAGGGCTGAGGCACATCGGTAGGGCTGTGTGGGGAAGTGCCCCTACCTTCTGCTTCTGTCCTGTAGATAAACAGATGGACTTCCATTTTTAGGCATCTCAATCTACTACCTGTCATGCACACTCAATAGTTTAATCCCATCTCCTTCTGGATAAAATCAGAGTATGCATGTTAATCAGTATTACTGTGTATTCTTATTACACTCAAAATGTGTAAGGTGCTTTACTGACATATAAGTAGATAGACCCCTACCCAAAAGAGTTTATAATCTCAATAGGCAACATACAGGCAAAGGAGTGTTTGGGGTCAGGTGAGTGCAGAAAGCAGGTGCTCTTCATGTGCAAGCATCCTTTACACAGGCCTGCCAGCATACCTTACTTCTCAGTACCCTTCTTTCCTGATTCCATTTCCAGCCTGGGCAAAGGTTACCAATTGTGTAGTGTTGTACGGCAACTCTGCAGTGTGGGTAAATATCCTCAGTTTACACTGAGGTCACCAAATTGATTTTACTTGTAACTAGAGGTACTTCAAAACTGGTGAAAATCTATTGCATTTGCACACAGTCCCATCCATACTTTAATATCTTTCCCAGCATCTTTAGTAGTACCAAATGTGTGGCTCTCTAAGGATTAACAGTTGTCACACACCAGGGCCATTCAGATCTTTAAAGTAAATGCGGCAATAGAATCAAATCTTTTTCATCCAAAAGCCTAGGCTCCTACCACTTGAACTAAAGGAAACTCTCCTTTAGTTATTAGCGGTATAGAGCCTATGACACACAGCAGATCTGTTCCAATTCTGTCCAGTAGAGGGCAATGGCACATACACTAGCCATTTCATGACATTATTATTACCCCCAATTTAAGATGGTACTATGCTGTAGCCTGTGTCTGTTTAATTCAATCATGGAATTTCTTTCATGGAAACATTTGCTTATTTTGCAATATGGGTGAAATTTACTCCTGAGTTCTGAGTAGAATGGCAGCACAAAGCCTATGCGGCACATAAGCCTCACTTAAACCCTGATTTGAGGGTTTAAATTGATCTGAAGTGGTGCATAGGTCTTTTGCTGGCCCTCTGCACAAGGGTGAATTTTACTCTTTGTGATTGTCCAGATATCTTACTGGCGTGACATAATTTATATCTACAATGGTATTTCAGACTATGGGAAACAGCTTATTGTCAAAGCATCTACCAGTCATTAATGACTGTAGACTTATGTGTCTTAAAATCCACATGCTTCATACATTTGCACCATTGTTCATTTTGGAGTATTTCACTTACCTACAGTGCTCTCTTTTTTCCCCTCAGGTAATCCAGTTCCAGCCAGAATGGACGTGCTGACGTCACCAAGCATGGGCCTGCACACCATGCCGGAAGAAATCCAGCACCCATATACTAAATTTTCTGAATGGAAGTTCAAGCTGTTTAAAGTGAGATCATTCGAAAAGGCACCTTCTGGAGACAACCAAGTGGCAAATAAAGAGAAGGTGGCCTCTTTGGACAAAGGCACTATGGTGCAGATGGATGTGGCAGTTCCAGTGGCAGAAAAGCCACTTCTGGCAGATACAGACTTAAATCACAATAAGCAGGCTCTCGAAAAAGATGCTGACAACCTGAAAATGCAAGAGAATGCAGCTCATCAAGCAAACCTGCAGCAGCTCTGCCGCATCTGTGGAGTTTCATTTAAAACTGATCGCTACAAGAGAAGTCATCCTGTGCATGGACCAGTGGACAGTGAAACTCAGGGACTTCTGAGAAAGAAAGAGAAAAGAGCAACATCTTGGCCGGATCTTATTGCCAAGGTTTTTAAGATTGACGTGCGAGGAGATATCGACACAATCCACCCCACTCGGTTTTGTCACAACTGCTGGAGCATCATCCACAGAAAGTTCAGCAATGCCCCATGTGAAGTGTATTTCCCGAGGAACAGCACCATGGATTGGAAGTCCCACTCCCCAAACTGCACTGTTTGTTATACTGCTCGTCGTGGGGTCAAGAGAAAGAACCAGCCATCCAATTTACAGCTGGGCAAAAGGCTCAAGATCATTGCAGAACGTGCCCGAAAAACTAAAGGTGTAAAAAAACAAGTACAGGTGAACAACAAAAACCTTATGAAAAAGATTGCCAACTGCAAGAAGATACATCTTAGCCCCAAACTTCTTGCAGTTGACTACCCTGCAGATTTCGTTAAGTCCATCTCTTGCCAGGTCTGTGAGCATATTCTGGCAGACCCAGTGGAAACAACATGTAGTCACTTATTCTGCAGAACCTGCATCCTTAAGTGCCTCAAAGTTATGGGCAGCTATTGTCCCTCCTGCCGATACCCTTGCTTCCCTACGGACCTGGTGAGTCCAGTGAAATCCTTCCTGAACATCCTCAATTCCCTGGCTGTGCGATGCCCAGTGAAAGAATGTGATGAGGAGGTTTTGTTGGGCAAATACTGCCATCATCTCTCCAGCCACAAAGAGGTGAAAAGGAAAGAGATTTACACGCACGTAAATAAAGGCGGCCGACCGAGGCAACACTTACTCTCATTGACCAGGAGAGCGCAAAAGCATCGTCTGAGAGAACTCAAGCTTCAAGTCAAAGCTTTTGCTGAGAAAGAAGAAGGAGGTGATATAAAGTCTGTGTGCCTAACCTTGTTCCTGCTGGCTCTGAGAGCAAGAAATGAACACAGACAAGCAGATGAGTTGGAAGCAATAATGCAAGGGAAGGGATCAGGGCTTCACCCAGCTGTTTGCCTGGCAATCCGAGTCAACACCTTTCTCAGCTGTAGCCAGTACCATAAAATGTACAGAACTGTAAAAGCTATAACTGGGAGGCAGATCTTCCAGCCATTGCATGCTCTCCGCACTGCTGAGAAGGCACTCTTGCCAGGTTATCATCCATTTGAGTGGAAACCCCCTTTGAAAAATGTGTCCACTAATACAGAAGTGGGAATTATAGATGGGCTATCAGGGCTGCCACACTCAGTTGATGACTACCCAATAGACACGATTGCCAAGAGGTTTCGATATGATGCAGCCTTGGTTTCTGCCTTAATGGACATGGAGGAAGACATTTTGGAAGGCATGAAAGCACAAGACCTGGATGACTATTTGAATGGCCCCTTCACTGTAGTGGTGAAGGAGTCTTGTGATGGGATGGGAGATGTCAGTGAGAAGCATGGAAGTGGACCAGCTGTCCCTGAGAAGGCAGTTCGATTTTCTTTCACGCTCATGAACATCAGTATAGCTCATGGTAATGAAAATGTAAGGATCTTTGAAGAAGTCAAGCCCAATTCAGAGCTGTGTTGCAAGCCCTTGTGCCTTATGCTGGCCGATGAATCGGACCATGAGACTCTGACAGCCATCCTGAGCCCTCTCATAGCAGAAAGAGAGACCATGAAAAGCAGCGTTCTGCTTCTTGAAATGGGAGGCATCCTCAGAACATTCAAATTTATCTTTAGGGGTACAGGGTATGATGAGAAACTTGTCCGTGAAGTGGAAGGCCTTGAAGCCTCAGGCTCTACTTACATCTGCACCCTTTGTGATGCAACCCGCCTGGAAGCCTCTCAGAACTTGGTCCTCCACTCCATAACAAGAAGTCATGCTGAAAACCTGGAGCGGTATGAGGTATGGAGGTCCAACCCATATAATGAATCTGTTGATGAGTTACGTGATAGAGTGAAGGGTGTTTCTGCCAAACCTTTTATTGAGACTGTTCCTTCCATAGATGCACTGCATTGTGACATTGGCAATGCGGCTGAGTTCTACAAGATATTCCAGTTTGAGATAGGTGAGGTGTACAAGAACCCTGACATATCTAAAGAAGAGAGGAAGAGGTGGCAGTCGACTCTTGACAAGCACCTTAGGAAGAAGATGAACCTGAAGCCCATAATGAGGATGAATGGAAACTTTGCTAGAAAGCTTATGACCAAAGAGACAGTGGAAGCAGTATGTGAATTAATAAAGTGTGAGGAAAGGCATGAAGCCCTAAGAGACCTGATGGACCTTTATCTTAAGATGAAACCAGTGTGGAGGTCTTCATGCCCAGCCAAAGAGTGCCCAGAATTGCTGTGTCAGTATAGCTTCAACTCACAACGTTTTGCTGAGCTCCTGTCCACAAAGTTCAAGTACAGATATGAGGGCAAGATTACGAATTACTTTCACAAAACTCTTGCTCATGTTCCTGAAATCATTGAAAGAGATGGCTCCATTGGCGCCTGGGCAAGTGAAGGGAATGAATCTGGGAACAAATTATTTAGGCGTTTCCGAAAAATGAATGCCAGGCAGTCAAAATGCTATGAAATGGAGGATGTCTTGAAGCACCACTGGCTGTATACCTCTAAGTACCTGCAGAAGTTCATGAATGCCCATAATACATTGAAAAGTCAGGGCTTCACAATCGATCCAGAGCAGAGTTTAGAAGACTCTCTGGCATTGGAAAACACTTTAGAAATGACTGATTCTATGGCATTCTAAACATAACGATCATTTGAATTGGGTTTGCAATTAAGTCTTCCTGGACGGGGTGCAGTAAGGCCTGCAAATATCACTTTTACACTGAGTGTTAAAGGGAATCTGTCCCTGCTCAGAGGAGTTTGGTAAACATCTGGATGGTAGTTTCCAGAAAATGGTAATACAGAGTAACTGGTTGGTGTCATTTTCCAGCCATTTTGTGAGGTAAAAGTGGAAAGAAAGGTGGTCAATTTACTTTGGCCTCAGATTATTGTTTAATAAATAGCCAAAGTGACCCAACGTTTTTAGACTATGTGATGTGTGTGAAATGAAGAGGATTCAGAAGATTTATGACAGTTGCAAAGAAAGTGAGGATGGTTTTTTTTTCTGTTTGCATCATTGCATTTTACTTACTATTTAAGAATAGTTTTTCTTTTTTTAATTGATGGCCTCTCGTTTCTTAAAACATGGAGACATTTAGACAACCATTCTGAAGTACAGAGTCAGTATTTTTGTTCAATAGGCAATCTGTACTTCCAAGATTAAATCCCAAATGGTGTATATCATCTTAGCTCCACTGGGTGAAATCCAATGAAGACAATGTCACAATTCATATTGACTTCCAGAGACAGAATTTCCCCTATTGACCTTAATGAAGCTACACTTATATACAGCAGCCAAGGATCTGGCCTATAGTGATTCCTCAGTTCTGTATATTGCTATTATACTCTTCTATAGGGTATATTTCACAGACTAAGGGAACCTTTTATTGTGTTCTAGTCCTGGCTCTGATATTGACACTGCTGTCTGGAGCATGTCATTTAATTTCTCTGCCACAGTTTCCATGCCTATAAAATGGAAATAGTTTTTACCTATCTTACAGGCATGTTGTGACAATTATTTAGTCAATAATGGTGAACTGCTTTGAAAATGAAATAGCTATTTAAGCGCTAAGCATTATTACTTCAATATTTAGAAAGCTCACAAGAACATTTTACATTGGACTAGGGGCATCATTAAAATGGTGACAATTTTCTTGTACAGTGATATTGATAGATGCCTTATATACATAATGGGAATAGATCAGATAGCACAGCAAACTTGACTCTTACAGGTGATAAATATCCAGTCTTTAATAGTGACCATGGGTAAAATGATTTTAACATATTCGTTGAATATTTATTAAAAAATGTGGTGAAATTTGGCAACCAAATTATTCCTGAACATACTAATCGAATTAATAGCATACTTTATGACCTTGATGTGGCAAATCACTTAAGCACATGCTTAATTTTAAGCACGAGAATTGTCCCATTAAACTCAGTATGACTACTCGGATGCTTAAAGTTAAGCACGTGCTTAAGTGCCTTGCTGGTTGGGGTCCAAATTTAAATTACAAAATTAATCAGATAAACTTTTCAGGAAATATAATTCAAAAGTACCTAAATGACTGGGAGTTACGCTCCTAAACTCTTTTGAAAATCCAACACTGCATGCTCATTACGCAATGATTAGCTGAGGTATTTTGATATTTGGAGAATTATACATGACACAGGATTAAATGCACAAATAACTGCACATGTGTTTTTTTTAAGCAATTCAATTTTGCTTTTATTTTCTGTTTTGATATTGCATTTGGCTCATTGGCAATTAAACTGTAAAGAGCTAATAGTTTTTATCTTTTGTAGTAGTTTTTAGTTGTGATTATATACTGTATCTTTTAGAATTTGGTATTTACCATTTATAGACAATTTATAGGGAGAATTAAGTGCTAGTAATTCCTAAATATATTTTAGTGTTATTTTGACTGATTATTTTGATTTTATTGGATGCAATATCTACTTCTCATAAAAGAGTTTTATAATTTAGATTTCACACTTCATATCATTTCCTTAAACAAACTTTAAGCATTACAGAACTTTGGGTTGCCAATATTTAATACAGGGTTTTTGGAACTTACATGCTTCCAAATAATTTTTCAGAAGCACTGCAAAAAATGGTGCCTTTTATATATTTTGCAGTATAATTTTCCATTTATAGCATAGTGCTGATTTTGATCATTTTAATTCTTTTTCTTCCCAGATCAATTTTTTTAACTCTTTACATAATGTAGCAAACTTTTCTAATAAATTCAGAAACCAACTCAAACAATATTTTTGGTTTGGTTTGGAAATATTTCATCATGCAAATATGTTGTATCCGTTTTTTTGCATGTTTATTTGCTGTGATTGTAATATACCATGTTTTTTATACTTGAATCCATTTCAGTACTACAGCGTCCAATCTAGCAACCCTCACTCATGGTGAAATTCATCTCTGTGCTGAGGGCCAGCATAAGGCAAATGCAACATTTAAGACTAGTCCTTAAAGTAGGGTTCAAATGGGATTTAAATAGTAGCCCTCTGCACAGGAGTGAATTTCACCCACCTTACTCACACATGTAGTTCCATCCAAGTCAATGGGCCAAAATCTGCTCCTTTTGCGTAAATTATCTCAGGATTTTTACTGAAATTCTCAAATCAAAAAATGACTTCAACAAACTGCTTATGTAAAAGCAAGTGAGTTTTGACTCACTGACTTCAACAGGACTAAGTAAGGATTACTCATGCACTTAAGGATTTACAAGACTGGGCACATACTCTGGGGAAGTTCAATACACTGAACAATACATGGACTGGGACTTAGGAGTGCAATGGAATTTAAACATATTCTTTTGTGAAATAACAGCGTGGAAGTTACACTATTAAGCCAGCAAGACATATTACAAGTACTAGCAACTATGCACAGTTTGGCTGGCACTCATCAGAAAGGCAATTGTTATTTTTATTTTTTGTAACAAACTTGAATTTAGTTTCATCTCTTTTTTTCCGTTGTTGTCATATTATTTAAATCAACAGACTTTCTGCTTGAAAGTTTTAACTCATTAAACTAAACAATTCAAATGCTAAACACCTGCTGCAAGTGAAGCTTTTGTACACAGAGACTAGAAAAACAATACTACAGACGCACAGGCATGCATCTGAATGCAAGTGATTCTTGACTGCTAAAAGGTGCACTGGGTTTTCCCTCCATATTTGAGAAAAGATCTATCATTAAGCTGTTTGATTTTGAAGTGGCTTTAAATAAGTGGAGACACTTGTATTCATTTTATGCTTTCAAAAAACATATTTTTTCTACTCTAATAATTAGTATAAATACCTCAGATGATTACTTTGTGGGCAATGGTTTTCTTGTTGTGAAAATTGTATTGAATTCTTGCTGTTTTTATATAATCATACTCTATATTTTTCTTTGTTTAGAGTTTCTGTAAGAACTTATTAAAGGCATATTCAACTATTGTGCTGTGAAATGTTGTGTAGCAAGCTAGGGTCTTGATTCTGGTCTCACACCATTTTTTTTTCATAAGGATATCTCCATTGACTTTAATGGAATCAGTCCTGATTTATGCTGGAATAAAGGAGTTCAGAACCAGACCCTAGATATTTACAACATCATAATTTCTAATTTGAATAAGATGTTTTCAATGCATTGTAACACAGCATTTGTCTACGGTTTTTATTCTTACTTACTGTATTCCAGTTTCTTTATTTTTAAAATTGGTTTTAAATAAAGTTCTTAGAAATCGACTTTGGATTTGTATGTCTTGGACAGTTTTTTAGCTGTGCAAACAATTTAAAGATAATTATCTTGCATTTATTCAGTACCTTTCATTCAAATCATGAGTATTTGTCAACATTTACATTATAGTAAAGCCAAAGGCCCCAGGCAGGATTTGGGCCCTGCTGTGGTAGCCGTTATACAAACACATATGAAGATTCCCCATGAAGCCCAAAAGCCCACTCCAGCCCCTCACTCCATAGGACATTACATGCACCATAGCACAGTTAAAAACTCTTTTACTTTTCTTGGAATCTCCTACTGCTTCATTTAGAAATGACATCCAGTCTCTGTTTAAATTCATCTACCTTGCTCTGACCATGTCCAGCCCTTCTTCAAGTCTCTCCACTGACTTCCTCACATCCTCTGCATCAAATTCTAGCTCGCCATTCTTGGCTTTAAAGTCAATTGCAAAAATAACTCACCTACCTCTTAGTTCTTGTCTCCTTTCATTGCCTCCACTCCACCCAAGATACACAATCTCTCTCTCTCTCTCTTTTTGTGCCCATCACAGTGATAGCTCAAAAATGTATGTGAAACATCTATCAGTTTTGTGAGCACAAATGACAACGTTTCGTCTTTTAGCTATCTGCTTTTCTTGTACAATCCGGTAATTAGACATCTAAATGCTATACTTTGTACCTTCAATTTTATACTTTTAATTGACATTTGACACAAAATGGTGGGTGGAAAAATTGAGGCCATGTTAAAAAACATAGCTCAATGAGTCTCCTGAGAATTTGGATTAGCTTAATTCCTTGTCTGGGTTTCACTTTCCACATATACTTATAGCATCAGAATCATAGGGGAACTGGAGGATAAAGAGCACTTGTAAGGAGGTAGAGTCCCTTTCATCTCCAGGGCACTAGTTCAAATCCACCAGTTGATGTTTGCTGACCTGATTAAATTTGACTTGATTTGCAAAGGTTTTGAGCTCCAGCAGCTCCCAACAACTCTGGTGCTTATTACCATTGAAATCAGGCCAAATTGTTCTTAGTAGGGTCTACATCATACAAATATCAACATCTTAAAACTACAGCATTCAGAAAGCAGTAATTGGCCCCCTTGGCAGTCTCAGGAGAGGGACCAAGAAATGAAGATGCTTGGAGTTTGAACTACCTTTTCACCCCAAAAGGTAGTCATTGTGACAGTGTAACATGCTAGCTTTGTGTTTGAGTACACCACAAACGGGCTAAGATACCTACTACTGCTATGAGGTAAAGAAGTTTATTGGCTCACGTGGTATAGAGTTCTGTGTGTCCGCCTCCCCACCCCGCCCAACAGATATATGTGTGTGTCAGAGATGGAGGTTTATAAACGAATTGGAGCCTATATTTATCAAAAAGTGACTAGGGAGTTTGGGAGCCTCAATTTTTGAGCCGCAAACTGAGATGCCTTAATGGCAATGGGCAGGGCCGGCTCCAGGCACCAGCCTACCAAGCTTGTGCTTGGGGCGGCACCTGGAGGGGGGTGGCGCGGCGCTCCGGCTCCCGGCTCCCGGGGAGAGCGGGGCCACGGCCGGGCTCGCCGCCCTCCCCCCAGCGCTCTGGCCGCCCTCCCCCCCCGGCGCCCTCCCCCCAGCCGCCGGGGGGAGAGCGGCAAGCCCTGGCTGGGACTCGCCGCCCTCTTGCCGCCCTGCCCCCCTGCGCTCTGGCCGCCGGGGGGAGAGCGAAGCCCCGGCCGGGGCTCGCCGCCCTCCTCCCAGGGCTCCGGCCGCCGGGGGGAGAGTGGATCCCCCGCCGGGGCTCGCCGCCCTCCCCCCAGGGCTCCGGCCGCCCTCCCCCTCCCCCCCGTGGGGGGGGGCGGCCGGCGGCTTTTTTGCCTGGGGCGGCAAAAAAGCCAAAGCTGGCCCTGGCAATGGGGCCTGATTTTCAGAGGGCTGGTGCTTAGCAATTTCTCAGAAGTCAGTTCCCTTTAAAAAATAATAGAGTCATAGAAATGTAGGGCTGGAAGGAACTTTGAGAGGCCATCTAGTCCAGCTCCCCTGTGCTGAGGCAGGACCAAGTAAACCTAGACCATCCTTGAGAGGAGTTTGTCCAACCTGTTCTTAAAAGCCTCCAATGGCAGGGATTCCGCAACCTCCCTTAGAAGCCTATTCCGGAGTTTAAATATCATTATAGTTGGAAAGTTTTTCCTAATATCTAATATCTCCCTTGCTGCAGATTAAGCCCATTACTTCTTGTCCTACCTTCAATGGACACAGAGAACAATCGATCATCATCTTCTTTATAACAGCCCTTAACATATTTGAAGACTGTTATCAGGTCCCCCCTCAGTCTTCTTTTCTCAAGACTAAACATGCCCAGTGTTTTTAATCTTTCCCCATAGATCAAGTTTTCTAATCCTTTTATCATTTTTGTTGCTCCCTCTGGCCCCTCTCCAATTTGTCCACATCTTTCTTAAATGTCTCAAGTTAGGTACCCAATAGTGGAGGTACCCATAATCACTAGTCATTTTTTAAAAACTATGCCTTATTGTTTTGTCTGTAACACATGGATTCTTTACAGAAGATGTGTAAAGCAGAGAGATGTGCCTTGGAAGCTTGCACTACCACTATTTATGCTGTACCTGTTCTATAGATAGAAGACATGTCAGACTCCAGGTCCCTTTTATAAACATTAAAATCCATGAATGAGTCTTTTGAAAGCCAATAGCAAAATCATGTCCCTAAAATGAGATTGGAGATCATGATATTGCCCATACTTGTTACAAAACAAGACAGATAGATGCAGATGTGAAAGAGGTTTCCTTACCCATACATTAATATCTGCTACATTTTATCTTCTTAACCAACCCTCTATGAAGAAGGAATACTTTCTATTGATTATCCATCTTTTGGAACCAATCAGCACTTTTTCACAGCACACATCTGCCTTCCAGTGGCATTGGAGACAGCACAAAATCAATTATCATATATACTCATTCATTAGCCCGTTCGTTTATAAGCTGGCCCCCCAAAATGGATAGGTAAAACAGCAAAAACTGTATGACCTTTTCATAAGCTGACCCTATATTTTAGGGGTTGGAAAACTTTGGCTACCGGCCCAACAGGGTAAGCCACTGGCGGGTCAGGATGTTTTGTTTACTTGGAGTGTCCGCAGGCATGGAGCCCCTCAGCTCCCTGTGGTTTGGTTCGCCATTCCCAGCCAATGGGAGCTGAGGGGTAAACAAAACGACAATGTATTAGATATTCAATTCAACAATTCCATAGAGTTTAAAATAATCAAATTTTGGTGTAGACCCATTTATAACCCGACCCCCACTCTTTGATGCATCACTTTTTTACCAAAAATATTCGGCTTATGAACGCGTATATACGGTATATTCTCTAATCTTGAATGCTATGTTAAGCATCTTCACAATAGTGACTAATGACCACTGATCTCTTATTTCAGTCCATCTGGGATATTATATTTTATACTGCTTATGACTTCCTTCTCCTGCAGTAATTGTATTTTCTGATTTCTGATTTGATACCTGTTAAGCTTCCTCTAACATCAAAGCTGGACTCATGGTTTCACTTAGCAATTTTCTTCTCTATTTGAAATAAATGCATATTTTAAAAAGGCAACACAAATATACAGTTTATTAGTACAATGGACTGGGCCCCTGGCTGGACAAGTGATAAGGCCAGCTTCTGTGCTATTTTTCTCAGAAGGCACATCCTGGGAGTGGAGGGGCACAGGGCGGTGACTAGACAAAAGGTGGCTGTAAGCCATTTTTTGTGCCTGGCAGATTCTAGTCTTCCATATTATATAGTGCTTTGGAAGCTGATGTAGACCCCAGTGTAAATTTCAGCAACCACAGGGGCTATTCTAACATATTGAAGCCTCTTCATGTCTATCAATGGGCTGCTATGTAGTTCAGAATAGCCTGAGCACAGAGGACTTTGGCCATGACCCCTCCTACCATTAATCATTCCTCTGATGTGATCTCGTGCTGCAGGATGTGATGGTGGCAGTGTGGCAAAAGTCACCTATGCCACTCTATGTGGTAGAGTTAGTCCCTGGAGATTGTTTCTGGCTCTTTATGTCTCCAGAATAGTGTGGCCTTAGCAGAGTAGAATCTGCCCTACAGAATATGGATCTTGGCAGCCAAATTTCTACCAACTTTAAGGGATATATTTCATGTTCTTTGGAACAACATATTGAGCTTGATTCTGCTCTCATTTATGCTGGCATGAAAAAGGAGTAACATCATTGAAGCCAATGGCCTTACACTAGTGTAAAATTAGTGTGAGAGGAGAATCAGGTTGACTCACTTCTGAGTTTCTGCATTGCAGCCCCCAACACACTTAAAAGCTGGAAACTGGCATTGGTTTATTGTAGATCTTTGTTTTCCTCTATTGCTTATGTGCATACTGATTGTTATTGCAGGATTGGACATGAGTGTGGTGCTGTGAGCATTCCTGGGTGACTATTAGGGTTGCTCAGGAATGTTTGACTACATATACTGGTTTGCAAGGGTTGCACGTGACCAGAGCTGCACAGGTTGCTCAAGAGTACTGTTCTGCTCATGTTGTTTTTCTTTTTTATCCAAGGGCCAGGCATGTGAGTTGAACTATGAACACACTGCTCTAGTATCGTAGGCTCACAAGTGTTGATCTGATTATATTGATTTTTTTTAAGTGAATTGATACAGTAACAAAAGTAAAATAAAATAAATTTAAGACTTACAGGGACTTTACAAACAGGTAATCCAAGACACCACAAAAAGTTAATAAAATATTGGGCCAGTCAACCTTGACAGTGACTTTTGCCATCTGAATTCATTCTGCTTTGAGCACACAACGGTATTAGTTTCCACTCCTCACAATGGCCCATTGGCAAAATGAACCACTATGAGCTACAGTCTACATTTCAATACTTTCACACCTGCAGAGTCACCCCGGGGCAGGGGGCAGGGTAAAGAAATAGCAGGGTAGCAGTGGACCCAAGGGAAATGATAAAAGTCCTGTTCAATGTGAGGAACTCTTTTTGAAGTCAATGGGAATTCTGGGCAAGAAGCGGCTGCAGAATCAGGATCTTTATCAGACTTAACATAGGCATCTCAGACATATATACTATACCAGTTATAGTCATTGTTTGCAAATGAAGACAGAGCTATTTCAACCTGAGATTCACAGTACTTAGCTACCCACATAATAGGTGGAAACAAAGGTAAAGGCCATTTTTATTATAAACTTTATTAGTTCATTATACTTTTCAAAATACAAACACAAATGGCAGGCTGAACAAATTGATCTTTCTTACATGGGGAGGGCCTGTCCATGAGACCCACCTTGAAAAATGAAAACAAAACAAGTATTTCGGCACCTAAATAAATGGCCTGATTTTCTGATGAGCTGAGCTTCCACAACTCCAGCTGGCGCTGATCAGTGGCTGCCTGGCACCTCTCAAAATCAAAATTAGGTCCAAAATTAATCACCCCAAAATAGAGGCTTCCCAAGTTAGAGAGCCCCTTTGAAAACTGCCTTCATATTTTTGATACAATGGGCCTGAACTAACATGGCTTTACTCCAATTTAAGTCACCTGATTTTAATTCATTAGACCAGTGTAAAACTGGAGCAATGCAATCATGAATTAGACCTGATATTTCTAGTTCTATTGATTGAGTAGATAGATTTGCAAAAGCAAAATGGGTAACACTGTGCTTCCTATGGATCAGAGTCTACATCATTATTCACACAGGGTAGTGCCTTACTCTTCAAATAGTTTCTGTAAAGTCAATGGGGATATTTATGACGTAATTGTACTATTCTATTTGAGGAAGGCTGTCTAAATATGATCCTATGTGTTTGTATAGTGCCCAGCACAATGGGGCACTAATCTTGATTGGGACCACTGAAAGCTACTACAATACACATAATAAACATTTATTTGTGAGCTACATTAAACTGAAACAATCTAATAATTAAAATTAATAAAATAAAACACCACTAGGAGCTCTAATATTAAATTCTGTTTCAATCATCATTAACTATCCTTGGTTTGTGGTTTCTTCATTTAATCCTAGCTGAACCTTAATCATTAGCTCAAATCTACTCAAATAACCTCCGAAGAAAAGATTTTTTTACTGGAGTTGCTAACTTCATGGATGTTTTTCTGCGCAGTGGTTTCATGGGTTGTTTTTTCACAGGCAGAACCTTCTTCGGTGTTTGCAGCCCTCTAGCAAGATCAACATGCTCATTGCAGAAGTACTTGACATTTGCCTCTGAAAGACGTATGAGCATGCCCTCAGACAGATCCATACACTGAGCATGGACCCAATGGCCATCTCCATTGGAACAGTAGATCATAGCTGGCTTGTTCAGTTCAGTCGAATAGAAAGGGACCCAAGTGTTGATGTCAATGTCACAGTTGGCAGAGCAGGTGATCCAGTAGCCTGTTTCTGATTCATCTTCTTCATCATCTTCGTTATAAGTGTCAATATCATCATCGTCAAAACAATTGGCTTCGGCACTAAAACAGAACTCCTCTGAATCTTCAAATGGAGTGGAGTCCCCTGGGTCTTCTGTAGATGTCTGACTGCAAGTTTGTGCCGCCTCCTCGTCATCTTCTCTTGTTCCTCCACATCTCAAAATGTAAAAGTAGTTTGCATCTGAAATTAGTTGCCTGTTGTCCCCTGGTATACCAAGCAATATGGCCCCATTACCCATATCACTACCAAACCATATCTTGCAGTGTTTAATATCTGGTGTCCAGTCTGGGGTCTCCCTTTCCACAATCTCTATGTTGTTATCTTCTAAAGTGATTGTATTACAAAACATCCTCTTCTGGTTGTCACACTGGTAGCCCCCAACCATGACAAACTCTTTATCGCCAGTCTGAGTCACAAGAGGACTGGAGACAGAGATCCCCCCAGGCAAGATGGTGCAGCTCACAGCTGGGCTGCCTAGTGGCAGGTCAATTTTTAGCCTGTATAGGTTGGGGGGTCTGATGTTATTTTCAAGAGAATGACCCCCTAGGATGTAGATGGTATCATTTCTGGCAATGGAGACATGGAAAGAAAGTCCATCCTGAAGCTCTGGAAGGATGTATGAGGTACAGCATCCAAACTCAAAATCAACCAAAAACACATGGGGCATACAGTCTACTACACTATTCCATTTTTCTGTGGTTCTTTGTCCAAGAGGGATATATGACCTTCCCCCAAATATAACACTCATGCTTTTACCTCGGCTATGAACTACATTAATGGTATGGCCATATCTGGCTTCAGGAACATCCCCAACTAACTCTTTCTCCGTGCATTTAAAGGTGATTTTCTTGCCAGGTTTGCATACTATACCCATAACATAAATCTTATCAGATAGTTCATTGTTTGGTGTTTTCCCACCATGGATGACATAATGACATTTCTCAGACTCTGTTCTGCCCCTGAGAGGGCAGACAGCAGGGTAACGGAGAGGGGGAAGATAGCAGGAATCCTTAGAGAAAAATGCAGGCTTCAATTTGAGTTCATTTTTTTTTAAGTCAAGGAGAAAAACTCCAGTGGGGCAAGATCTCTTTGGCCAGCCTTTCTGTCCAAAAAAAAACACCTGCCCATCAAAATTCAGCAGAGAAAAGCCTGGCTGAATCAAGGATGAATTATTAATAGCGGATATCATCTGCAGGGACATTATGTCTGGTGATTGCGTCATGGTACTATCAGTATCTGAAAAAAAAAAAGAGATACAGAAAACCATATCAGGCATGCTTTAAACAATGTCAAGGCGATCAGTTAGGCAACTGTGTGACCTTGGACAAGCCATGTCAATTCTGTACCTCAGTTTCCTCACCTATAAAATGGAGTAATGATATTTACTCAGTCTTGTAAAATGCTTTGAGATCTACAAATGAAAAGTGCAATATAAGAGCTATTAAGGTCTAAATAAGGAATTATGCCAGAACTGAGTGAATATTGTAAAAAAAAATATACCCCTCTGAATATTTGACTGCATTTGTGACCCTTTTTCTGTGAACTTACTAGGTAACAAGTATAACAGAGGGAATGGGGGGAGACTGTTCACTGAAAGGGTGAATAATGCAGAATGTTCAAGAAAGGCAGATTCTGAATTAGTAATCATGACTATCTGAACCAGAAACCTGATTCTCAGAGTCGTGCCCAGTCGGAGAATAGAAACATACCATGTGACCCATGTGTTCAATTAAAAGTTTGCATTTTGAATATCAACAATATAGGTGAGCTATAGACCAAGAATTAGTCACAGAAATTATTTGGTGCATTTTGAAAAACAAATTACGCTGAGTAAATCACAATCTACAGAAATCTCCTCTCTCCACCTGAATCTCCTGCAAAATAAATTTGTTATGAATTTATTTGCTGGACTCTAACAAGGGTTGCCACCTGTTCAGGTTTTCCCAGAATCATCCTTTTTTTAACATAGCAGCCCTGGGAAATCTGAAAGGGTGCTCAGTACACACTCCCAACTGTCCAGTTTTATGGGCTCAGGATCATCCCAGGTGTCCTGTTTTTTTTGTACCTAGTGCTAACTACTCTATCATGGTTCACTACATCAGCTTCTCCGAGATGTAGTTTCAAGTTGTTCTATAATTTAACCAGGCTGAGCATAAATAAAATATTTCCTTAAAATGTATTCATAGGTTGAATTTGGTGTTTGGATAGTAACTCTG
This sequence comes from Trachemys scripta elegans, assembly GCF_013100865.1. Classification (NCBI taxonomy): domain Eukaryota; kingdom Metazoa; phylum Chordata; order Testudines; family Emydidae; genus Trachemys; species Trachemys scripta. The sequence goes on along the minus strand of NC_048301.1, from coordinate 79,159,636 downwards.
GATTGGACTCCATAACTTTTGCATATGTTAAGTAATATTTACTCCTTTGATTGGCACTACTCACTTGAGCAAAAACCACTTTTGTGGGTAAAGGTGGGAGAACCAGGCCTTCCCTGAGCTGTTAGTTTGATCTTTAAATGGACACCATCTATACTAAGTAACTAATCTCAGCCTGTTGCTCGGTTGGTTGCTGAGGTCAGGTTTTGTTGTATTTAATTACTGCTGGTATTTCAAATGTTAATAAAGAGGGGACTCTTTCCCCTACCTGTTCACATCCCCAATCCCTATAGACCCTATAGCAGAACCATTCTGCACCTACACTGCCTGCCAGCCGGGATTGCTTTTAAAGAGACACTTGGAATCACATCCCTTCTGGGAACTGGAGTTTTCTCTCTCGTTAGCGTCAATCCCCCAATAGGGAACTGTCCAGCGGAGGGAACTACATTTCCCAGCAGCTGCCTGAGCCCGAGTACGTTGCCGATTTGCCGTGGCCGCCGCAGCGTGGGTTTCAGGTAGGGGAGTTGTCGGAGCTGGGGTTTGAAGGGTTAGGCTGCAGGCTCGTTAGATGAGAGCAGAGGTCTGGTGAAAGCCGTAAGATGGGAGAGGAGGGAGGCTGCAGACCGACCTGGGCGCGGGAGACGCGCCAGGGCATGGGGGTGGGTAAATGGGGGGATCCCTCCATGTGTTTGTCAACATCATGTCAGGGGCAGGAATGGCTGCTGGACCGCCTCCTAGCTCCAGATCGCAGCGTGCATTGTCCCGGAGGCAGGGCGGTTCGGTCTGCTCTGGGCTCTGCGTCTGGCTCTGATGCTGACCTATTCTGTGATTGTGGGCAAGTCACTTTGCTGCCTTTTATCAGAGGGGTAGCCGTGTTAGTCTGAATCTGTAAAAAGCAACAGAGGGTCCTGTGGCACCTTTGAGACTAACAGAAGTACAGGGAGCATAAGCTTTCGTGGGTAAGAACCTCACTTCTTCAGATGAGGTTCTTACCCACGAAAGCTTATGCTCCCAATACTTCTGTTAGTCTCAAAGGTGCCACAGGACCCTCTGTTG
>NC_048301.1:79121377-79158252 GCF_013100865.1 Trachemys scripta elegans | reverse complement strand
ACAGGGAGCATAGCTTTCGTGGGTAAGAACCTCATCTGAAGAAGTGAGGTTCTTACCCACGAAAGCTTATGCTCCCTGTACTTCTGTTAGTCTCAAAGGTGCCACAGGACCCTCTGTTGCTTTTTGCTGCCTTTGTGCCTTAGTTTCCCCAGGGTAGTGTTCGTGAAGATATCACACTGTAGGCTGCACTCTTGGCCAGGCGGAACGGGTATCTCCTCTCCATTTCTCTCCTAGAAGCTCCTAGTACACTCTGGATGCCACAGAGACTGGTTTATTTTCCTTGCCCTATTTTGCACAGTGTACATCGGGGTAGGCAACCTATGGCACGCGTGCCAAAGGCAGTATGCAAGCTGATTTTCAGTGGCGCTCACACTGCCAGGGTCCTGGCCACTGGTCTGGGGGGCTCTGCATTTTAATTTAATTTTAAATGAAGCTTCTTAAACATTTTAAAAACCTTATTTACTTTACATACAACAATAGTTTAGTTATATATTATAGACTTATAGAAAGAGACCTTCTAAAAATGTTAAAATGTATTACTGGCACGCAAAACCTTAAATTAGAGTGAATAAATGAAGACTCGGCACACTACCTCTGAAAGGTTGCCGACCCCTGGTGTACATGCTGTGAGCAGGGAAGGGGGCAGAGCACAAGGAAAATCCATGTAGTCTGGGTCAGCAGTTCTTGTGGGGGGGGCCACAAGCAGGTTTCAGGGGGTCTGCCAACCAGGGCCGGTGTTAGACTCACTGGGGCCCAGGGCAGAAAGCTAAAGTCCAGCCGCGCAGGGCTGAAGCCCTTACCCTCAGCCCTGCCATCTGGAGCTTATGCCAAAGCCTGAGCAGCTTAGCTTCACGGGGTCCCGGACAACTGCCCTGCTTGCTACCCCCTAACGCTAGCGCTGGTTTTTGTATGCAGAAAAATAGTTGTTGTGGCCGTGGAGGTTTTATAACATGGGGGGAGGTTTCAGAAAGAAAAAGGTTAATAACCCCTGGTCTGGGTTACAAAAACTTAAAGACCAATATGCTGGTGGGAAAATCCAGTTTTGTACGTTTTTCCTTCTTCCCCCTAGTCATATTGTTTAGAATATGGACTGAACTTGGCATAAACGTGATACTGGCCCATCCAGGCATCAGAAAGATATTTGTGGCAGAATAAATAAAATGCTTGGGCTGTGAATTGTAATCCACAAGCCCTATTCAATAATCTGGAGTCTGCGAGTGAGGAAACATTTAAGACCAGGCGGTCCAAAAATGACTCTGTTCTCCATACACACACAAGACCTGATGTACTGTAATATTTCTCAGTGAAAATCCAGTTGAACATTGAGAAATTTGAGAATTCGCAATAAAAATACTGTAACATTTATTTAAATGTATGGGCCAAATTCATGTCAGATTTAATGTCACCATGTGGGTGTTATGAAGGTCCTAGAGGATGAGGTCATAGTAGTTCAGGGAGGAATTTGACCCACTGTATCAGTAGCTAATCACCTTCTGTTTGGTTTGAAAATCCCAAGATGTTTTTTGTTTGTTTTCATATTATGCTCAATTTCTTTGTTGTTTGTATTTGTTATTTGCCTTTGTCATTCACCACCTGCTTCTTTGAGACAGGTTCTAATGGAATGTTTTGCATTTGCTTTCTTTATTCTAAAACCTCAGTTTAAAATAATGTATAAATTTACAAAACATGTTGGAAAATAACACTGAAGGGTCCATTCTTCCATTTACCTCTGGGGATCAGAGAAATTAGAGATGGAAAAGACCGACCAGTTTATTTGCAGCATGCTTTTGTCATAACAGGATTGTGCTATTCAGTCATAGAATCACAGAAATGTAGGGCTGGAAGGGACGAGACCCCTGCACTGAGGCAGGATCAAGTATATGTAGACCATCCCTGACAGGTATTTATGTAACCTGTTCTTAAAAACCGCCAGTGATGGGAATTCCACAAACTCTCTTGGAAGACTATTCCAGAGCTTTGCTACCCTTGTAGATAGAAAGATATTCTTAATATCTAACCTAAATCTCCCTTGCTGCAGATTAAGCCCATTACTTCTTGTCCTACCTTCAGTGGACATGGAGAACACAGGTAGATTGATCGAGGTGATGATAGGCACAAACCTTGACAGAAACAAAACTTGTAGGTTACAAATTATTTTGTTAAATAAACCTACTTAATTTCTCTTATCCCTTGTCATCTCCCAACAGCAATTACTAGCTTAAATTCCAGAGATCTCACACCCCTCACTTCCAACATTAGACACTTGCACTCTGCATAAGTGAGTGGTTTAAAGAGTAAAGGAGAGAAAGGTTTCTTATAAGAGGAGAGGGTGATGGGTCAGGAGTGTTCTATGGATGTGTTCCCTGGGTAGGGGGCAAGGTAGAAGATGATTGCGGGGGGAAATGGACAAATGAGCATTTGTCCTGGCACCACAGGTGGAGCACAAGATGAGGTGGGAAGGACACTATAACTAAGGCTATAATTTTTTCATGGTGGTCGCTGAAGTCACAGAATCCTTAACTTCCAGCAACCTCCATGAATTCAGCCTTGTTGGCCGAAAGCTGCAGGGTCCCCCTGCTGCTCCCTGCAACTGTGGGTGCCAGGGTCCCCCGGAGTTTCCAGCTGCCATGGGCAGTGAGGCCACAGCTCCTGGCCTCAGCAGGTGACGGGGAGACCCTGCAACTCCATGTGGCCGCGGGTGCCGGGGGCCCCACGGACTTCCCAGCTGCCATGGGCAGCGGTGCTGCAGATCCAAGCTGCCGTGGGTGGCGGGGCCACAGCTCCTGGCCTCTATGGGTAGCGGGGCCCCCTCGCAGCTCCCATCCAACACAGGCAGTTGGGCCCCCCCCAGAGCTCCCTGCCACTTGCGGCGGAGGTGGGGCCACAGCTCCTAGCCGCAGTGGAGCTCCCGCAGCTCCTGGCTGACACGGGGGGTGGGGGCCTCCCAGCTCTGAGCTGCCGTGGGCCCCGGGGGTCCTTCAGAGCTCCGCAGGTGGCGGGGGTACCCCGGAGCTCTGAGGCTGGGAACCCTGGAGCTCTGAGTCCCCACAGGTAGTGTGGGCACCCAGAGCTTGAGGCAGCCCCTGCAGCTTGGTGCAGCCCCCGCAGCTGGGCTCCCCATTTTGTCAGGGATATTTTTAGTAAAAGTCAGGGACAGGTCACGGGCTGCCGTGAAATTTTCTATACTGCCCGTGACCTGTCTGTGACTTTTACTAAAAATATCCCTGACAAAATCTTAGCCTTAACTATAAGAGACAAGGGCAACTAAGGGGGGTGGGGCAGAGTTATGTAGGCAGTGTTGCCAAATCTTGTGATTTTCATTCTATCTAGGATTTTTATTAAAGCCCCAGCTCCACGACAGGTGGTTTGATGAGAATCTCATTTTTCATTTTAAAAGAAAAAATAAGTTTGTAGCCCTTATAGTCGCAAGAAAATTGTGAGAGCGTGATCTGTGTGCACGCTAAAGGCTCAAAAGCCAGAAGAGAAATAAAAAGAACCTTGAATATATTATGTTTTAAAATCTCATGCATTTTTTGGGGCTTGAGTCATGATTTTTGAATGCTTGGGACTGGCAATACTGTGTAGGGTATAGAAAGTGATAACAAGAAGCTTGAATTTGATGTGATTGAGAAGGGAGAATGAGTGGAGGGATTCAAATAGAAGTCTGTCTACATGAGGATAAAGAATAAAGGTGCTTTTTAAAACTGAGTTGGCTAAAATGATTTGAAACCTCCCGTCGTGCCTACTAGATACAGATTTGCACCTTTAAAATCGTGTTGTGGGGATTGTGTTAGAACCTAGTGGGGAGCCTGTGTTACCAACATGTCCAGCAAAAATGTCTTTGTTTTTTCAGAAATAGCCATTGAAAAGCTTGGGATGTATAGTTTTCAGATAACTCTTTTTTTCCCTTAACTGTGTCCTCTTTGACTATAAATGCTGTTTGATTGGTCACCTAAGTCACATGATAATGTTTCTGCTCTCCAATTGGATGACTGAAGCAATTTAAACAGGAGGATAATGAATAACAAACATCGCTATTTAATATGAATTTTCAAATATATAATCATTTGGCTAAAATTCATAAAACGTTTAGTACCCACAGCTGTTTTCACAAATACCTGGTAGCTGTCTGGATACTAAATTGCAAGTAATGAATGATATGACCCCATGAATCTAGTGAACCATCTCAGCTTCTAGTCACAAACAGATTTGCAAAGCACTTTATTTGCTATTTGAATAGCTTTTATTAGAATGTTAGACTGCTGACTTTCTAAGAGATTAGATCCCAGGGTAACATTGAGTCTTAATTTGTAAACACTCCCTCTGCTGTTTCTTGAAGTCTCCCATCAGTCTGTAATCACTGGTATCTTGGCAGGAACACAGGTGCTTAGTGCAGGGATTAAAAGTTACTTTGCAAGATTACATTTATTTTCCTCTCTGATGATTCTGCCATTGCAGCATTTTCTTTAAAAAAGATTAACCCAGGGCCTTCTGAAGGAGCTGGGGCTAACTCCCCACAGCACACACCCAAGACTTGTAGACTGAGAAGCAATGTGGCTCCTAAATTCTTTAAGATCAAATTCCCATCTGGACACCCCCAGACAGCTCTAGTCTAAACCAGCCAACTACTGAAGCATGTAGATAACATTTCTCAAAGCTTTCTCTAACTTTGGAACCCAGGGTTTGTTTGGGTAAAACAATAAACATATTAGACCTACCTGGCTGATGGAGGGTTTTTGCTTCCTCCTGAAACCTTTGTTTGTAACGGGGATTCAAAAGTCAGCACTTGTGGAATCTTCTGTGACTGCACAAAGAGGGGCTGTGGTATGGACAAGCAGGCAGGCAGAAGGTATGTATGCTTAGCTTGCAGATGTGCTCCTTAGTACTCCTCTAATGTGGCTAACTGTCTGTGACCGTTTTTTTTTTTCAGATGGTGCAAAAAGAAATCCATCTTGCACCTTTAGAAGTTTAACCTGTTCATGCCTAGCCAGCTCAGAGTGACAGTAGACCTCTGTTATTTAGATTGTAAATTCATTGGGGGTAGATGCTATTTTTTATTTGATATTTGTACAGTGACCAACCCAGTGGGGTCTGATTTTTGCTGCGGCTTTTGGATACTACTGTGTTATAAAGTCACTGCTAAATTCAAAGACAACGTTTGGAATTCTAATTTCTACAAACTTGAACAATCCCAACACTTTGATTGGAATAATTTTTTCCCCTTGGAATTATCAGGCTATACCTAGAATATGACATTGAAACTGAGTAAAAGAAGTAGTAAGTGTGTGCAACCGAATAAGTGAAGGCTTAAGCTCTGATTCAAAGCCCATTGAAGTGAATAGAAACTTTTCCATTGACTTCAAAGGGCTTTGTTTCAGACTCTAAAAGAATCTGCACACTTCTGTGGCACTTTTCATCAGAGTTCCTCAGAACCCTTTTCACACAAACCATAATTAAGCCTACTAATTCCCCTGAGAATAGATCCCTTTTACAGATGCAGCAACTGGGGCTCAGAGAGGGTAAGTGACTTGCTTATATGATCACTCAGCAACTCAGTGGAAGAAGCAGGAACAGAGTTCACAGCTGCCTCACCAGCTCCCTTCTGTGGTTGGCAAGGAATCATTTCAGCTACCGCTGAAATACAGCAGCCTCTGAAGGTGGGACACAGCAGCTGTTTTATGTCACAGAGCAACTCCGCACAACAGTTAAGAACAATCTGGTATCCTATTAGGGTGACCAGATGTCCCGATTTTATAGGGACGGTCCTGATATTCAGGGCTTTGTTTTATATAGGTGCCTATTACTCCCCACCCATTGTCCTGATTTTTCACACTTGCTGTCTGGTCACCCTATATCCAATTGAAAGTGCAGTGGGAATTTAAGGGCTTGGCTACACTTGCGAGTTAGAGCACATTAAAGCAGCCCCAGGCACCCTAATTCATGACGCGTCCACACTGGCAAGGCACATAGAGCGCCCGGACTCCATGGCTGGAGTGCTCCTGGTAATCCACCTCCACGAGAAGCATAACACTTGCTCTGCCAGGCGTGGAGTGCTCTCAGCAAATCTTTCCAGGTGACCATGCTTACACGCGCCTGGCGATCCCCAGTATGGAGCAATGGCGAGGTGCTGGACCTCATCAGTGTTTGGGGGGAGGAAGCTGTCCAGTCCCAGCTGCACTCCAGCTGTAGGAATTACGATACCTTCGGGCAGATATCAAGGAACATGATGGAAAGGGGCAATGACTGGGACGCACGGCAGTGCAGCGTTAAAGTGAAGGAGCTGCGGAATGCGTACTGCAAAGCATGCGAGGCAAGCTGCTGCTCCGGTGCTGCACCCACGACCTGCCGTTTCTACAAAGAGCTGGACGCAATACTTGAGGGCGACCCCACTTCCACTCCGAAGAGCACCGTGGACACTTCAGAGCCCAGTTCAACAAGGCAGGAGGAGGAGGAAAGCGGGAGTGAAGGTGCTGAGGAGGAGGGAGACAGCCTGGCAACCCTAGATTCATGCAGTCAGGAGCTGTTTTCAAGCCAGGAGCAAGGTAGACAGTTGCAGCCGATGGTGCTTGGGGAAGAACAAACACCAGAGGAGGTGCCCGGTAAGTGGCTTTTATTTTGGGAGGGAAGTTGTTCGGTGTGGACTCTTGGAGTGAGGAGGGTTAGAGCTGCATGCATGCCTAGATGCGGAATCGAGCGTTGATGTGCTGTCTCACATCGCGGTAATTGGCCTCAGTGATCTCTTCAAAGGTCTCATGCAAAAGCTGGGCAATCTGCTTGCGCAGGTTCCTTGGCAGAGCTTCTGTGCTCTTTGTCCAAGTAAGGCTAACATGTCCGTGCCACTGTGCCATGACGGGCGGGGGGACCATTGCTGCATACAGGCAAGCTGCATATGGGCCAAGGCGGAAGCCGCATTGTAGTAGAAGATCCTCCCTTGCTTCCCAGGTCACCCTCAGCAGCGAGATGTCTTCTAGGACGAACTCATCCTGTGGAAAATGTGGGGACAGTGTTCAGTAGATATTGGCTCTCCCCAAGGCACAGAACCCCAGAGGACAGTACAGCCGTGAAACAATCAGTCCCCCTTGCCCCTGTGCTTACTCACTATTTTGGGCTCCTGTGGGTTATGTGTGCTTGCTTTGGGATGGGCAATTTCTGCTATTGTGTACACTGGACTTGTCTTTAAATATGGCCGAATCATTGCTCTGACTAGTGTGAATGATGCTGCCTCTGTTAAGTGTTGTATTTTGGCTTTACAGATGCAACCTTGAGATCCCAGCTGTCCTTATTATCAACGGTCGAAAGACTCCAAAGAATCAGGAAGCAGATGTGAAAAAGCAAAGAGGACATGCTGCATGAAGTAATGCAGCAGTCCCTTAATGAAAATCAAAAAGTGCAGGAGTGGCGGGATAGTGAAAGGAGGGTCCGCCAGCAGGATGCGGATCGCTGGCACCAAAGCACGGAGCAGCTGCTAAGCATCATGGAGCATCAAGTAGACTCAGTACAGGCGCTCATAGCAATGTAGGCGGAGCACTTCTGCTCCCGCCTCCCCCGCAGCCCTTGTCCCAAAACTCTTTCCCTTGTGCCCCCATGTCACCGCCAACCCACTTTTCACAACATCCAGGTTCTTATCACCACCAGCTGCTTCCAACACCTGTAGCTTCACCACCCAGCCCTGAAACTACAACCCTTACCCACTGCACTCAACCTCATCACCACGCATTTTAGCCAGCCTGAAGTGCAGCACTCATTGCAAGGCACTCCAGACAGGAAGGCTGAGTATGATAACAGGACATACGCAAATCTGTGATTGTCCCATTCCCCACCTTAATAGCCCTGCTCTCTGGCTGTTCAAATTCAGCCTCCAGGTGTTGAACGTCTGAGGTCCATGCCTGAGTGAATCTTTCACCCTTTTCTTCACAAATGTTATGGAGGGTACAGCATGTGGATATAAGCGTGGGAATGTTGTCATCGGCTAGGTCCAGCTTCCCATACAGACAGTGCCAGCGGCCCTTTAAACGGTGAAAAGCACACACAGTCATTCTGCACTGACTCAGCCTGTTGTTGAACCGCTCCTTGCTGCTGTCAAGGCTCCCTGTGTAGGGTTTCATGAGCCACGGCATTAAAGGGTAAGCAGGGTCTCCAAGGATCACAATGGGCATTTCGACTTCCCCTATGGTGATCTTCTGGTCTAGGAAGAAAGTCCCGGCTTGCAGTTTCCTGAACAGGCCTGTGTTCCGAAAGATGCGTGCATCATGCATCTTTCCGGACCAACCTGAGTTAATGTCAATGAAACGCCCACGGTGATCCACAAGCGCCTGGGGAACCATAGAGAAATACCCCTTCCGATTAATGTACTCGGAGGCTAGGTGGGCTGTTGCCAGAATTGGAATATGTGTCCCATCTATCGCCCCTCTGCAGTTAGGGAAACCCATTTGTGGAAAGCCAGCCACAATGTCCTGCACGTTACCCAGAGTCACGGTTCTTCTGAGCAGGATGCAATTAATGACCCTGCAAATTTGCATCAGCACGATTCCAACGGTCGATTTTCCCACTCCAAAGTGGTTAGCGACCTATCGGTAGTTGTCTGGAGTGGCCAGCTTCCAGATTGCAATAGCCACCTGCTTCTCCTCTTGCAGGGCAGCTCTCAATCTTGTGTCCTTCCGCCGCAGGGTGGCGGCGAGCTCAGCACATAGTCCCATGAAAGTGGCTTTTCTCATCCAAAAGTTCTGCAGCCACTGCTCATCATCCCAGACTTGCATGACGATGTGATCCCACCACTCAGTGCTTGTTTCCCGAGCCCAAAAGCGGCGTTCCACTGTCATGAGCATGTCCGTGAATGCCACAAGCAGTCTCACGTGGTATGCTTTATGCGAGTTGACATCATTGTCAGATTTCTCACTGTCAGTTTGTAGCTTAAGGAGTAACTCAATTGTAATTCGTGACGTGCTTGCGAAACCCATCAGCATGTTCCTCAGCTGTTCGGGATCCATTCCCTCAGACCGAAAGGGAAGACAAGAGCGCGCAGTACAAAAAATGTTGAAAGATGGTGCCAAATGTGGACAGAAGCACAGGGATTGCTGGGATGTGAAGCGATGCATCACGGGGCAACGGGACAGGACCCAGAATGACCCGCACCTCCCTGCCCCCTTTGCAGAAGCTACAGCGCCATAATGGGAAGAGGTGCTCTGTGAGATAGCTGCCCATAATGCACCGCTCCCAATGCCACTGCAAGTGCCGCAAATGTAGCTACGCCAGTGCGCTCAGGGGCGGCTCCAGGCACCAACGCACCAAGCGTGTGCCTGGAACGGCAAGCTGCGGGGGGTGGCGTGCCAGTTGCTGTGAGGGTGGCAGTCAGGCTGCCTTCGGTGGCATGCCTGCAGGAGGTCTGCCAGTCCCGTGGTTTCGGCAGCGAGTATGCCGAAGGCGCAGGACCGGCGGACCTCCCGCAGGCATGCCGCCGAAGGCAGCCTGACTGCCGTGCTTGCTTGGGGTGGCAAAATACATAGAGCCGCCCCTGAGTGCGCTTGCAGCTGACAGTGTGAACACACTGCAGCTCTTTCCCTGATGCGGTTTCCGAGGGCTGGTTTAACTCACAGCGCTCTAAATCTGCAAGTGTAGCCATGCCCTCAAGGGAAAGAGCCTGAATTGGAATTTGGCCAGGACATCAGGGTGAATACACTCTTGTAAAAAGTGCCAGGAGACCTTTAATGACTGTAATGCAGACATAAGAGTGCATTTATGTCTCATCTGAAATATGCACCTCCAGCAGCACAATGTTTTCTAACACCCGTGTTGGTACATTGCTTCAGTGCTGACACTTGGAGGCCATCACATTAATAAAGATAGACTTGAACCACAATGTTCAGATCCAGAATTGAACTTCCCCAAAATTCTGGGCTGTTCAGATCAGGTTCATTTCTATTTCCAGTAGCACCTAGATGATATTTGTCAGTTTCCCATCCAAGTATTGACCCAGCCTGACCCTCTTTAGTTTGTATGATCAGAGGAAAAGTTGGTCTGACTGCAGAAGTGCTGCACAGATTTCAAAAGAAAATTGACAATTTTTTTCTAGTGCCTCGCCTCATATTTTAGATTCATTTTACTCTCCCTGTGTCACTTAGTGTGTCTTGTCCTTAGAAAATGCTTGTCTTTCTAACATAATCAATTTGGCTCAGAGGAAGGGGAAGTTAAACTTTGCCTGCAATAAAGTGCTAATCACAAGTACTGCCCTACTGGATGAGAACAATGGTCTTTTTAGTACAGTCGCCTTTCTGCAACAGTGATCAGCTCCTTCAGAGGAAGGGGCACGAAATCCTGCAGTAGGTAGTTTTGGAGTCACCTGTCCACAAGGGAAATCAGAAGAATCCTGTTCACAATTATGTGTGCTCAGAAAACTCAGATTCCTATCATGAAAATGTCGGATTCTCCTCCTGAATTTGTTTGGCAGTTAAAGGCATAGCACCATACAAAAACTGTATCCATTTAACAGACCCATTCCTTTAAAAATAGTATTTTAATAAAATGAACTTAGGTAGCAGGTCTTTAACTGGTCACTTGCTAACTGGCCATATTGTTTCAATTGGTTTATTTCTTCTACGGGAATTCATTTGAAATATGTCTCTTACATTTAATACAGGATCCTTCATTCCAAATGATCCCAAATTGCTTTAAAAATTTCAAAAAACATCTGCCAATGACATGCAGTCACCTCTGAGGTGGACCTCATCAGTTGGCTAACCGTGCACTGCAGTTTGCTATGGAGAGCAAAGGATGTCTTATTCAAATGCAAGAGGGCTGTAGAGCTGACACTGGCTCTGGTGAAAAGTACCAGGGGGCCCTTAATGACTTCAGAACAGTGCCCTTTAACACTATACCTTACTGGGCATCAGAGCCATCCCTTGGGTACGGCGAATTGGGGCGACTGCTCTGGGCCCTGTGCTTTGGGGGGCCCCACGGGCTGCTGGTGCGATTGACCGGTGCCAGGCATGGTTGGTCCTGGAAGTGACGGATTCGTCACTTCCGCCCCAGGCCCCTCACCCCCCTAGGGATGGCCCTGCTGGGCATTCAGCATTGACATGGGCTGTCTATACTGCCTGCAGCAGCGAGTCTCAGAGACAGACTGGGGCTCGTGACGCCTGCGCTATAGCACTAAAATTAGCAGTGGAGACATTTGGGCTCAGGTTCTGAAGCCAAGGGAGGGGGGTTGGCCAAGCTCCAGGCCAAGATGTAATTTCTGCACAGCTATTTTTAGCTCTGTAGTGTGAGCCCCATGAGCCCACGTCTGTTGACCCGGGCTCTAAACTCACTGCTGTACTGTTGCTCACTGTGTAGATGTACCCAATGTTAAAGAGTGCCCAGCTGCATTCCTAACATCACCTTTTGAAGCAAATGAGGTTTCTTTGGAGGCCTCCCATACCAGAGCTGATGATACCCACCAGCGCTTATTCTCTGAGATCTGAAAAGGTCACACCTCATGGGATTGTGGCTGCTGGTTTTAGAAAAAGAAATTTACCCTTGTAGCCAGTCCAATTCTTTTCTTTCCCTAAATAATCTTTTAAGTAGGCAGCACTGTCAGAGCCATTTGGAATGCACAACACCTAATTAGGCACTGAACTCAGGTAATATTTCCACAATCAAACGAGAGCAATATGGTTGCTTGCAGTTAAAGTTCTTAGATAGCAGGGCATCTGCAAAGATGAGATTTAGGGCCAAGTATTATAAAAGCACAAGCAAATCCCAGTCAAGTAAATGGGTGCTGCACACATGTGCATCTAAAGGCCTGCTCCTTCTCCCACTAAAGTCAGTGGGAAACTTCCAGTGACTTCAGTGGGATTAGGCTCCTAGGTCTTGAAAATAGTTTGAACTAAAACAAAAAACATCCAAGAATCATTTGAAAGTTTTTCTCCTTCATAACTGAAACATCCATGCTTTGAGTTCGTTCATATAGTTCAGTTGATCTGCACCTGCTCATAACCAGAGGCTTAGGGTCTTCTTTAAAGTTCATACCAGGAGCTGCTCTCTAGTTGCAGGTGGCTGGGGGTTGGGGGAGGGGGGAGGAGGTAGGGCAGGACTGTAACACAAGGAGGGTAGGGAGTTTTTCTGTACAACTGCAGTGCTGCAGTACAACCAACATGACAAACTGCTATAAAGGAATGTAGTTTTTAAAAAGTTGTTGCTCCTGTCTCGAGAAAGTTAGGGATCCCCAAGCATCACCCCTCTTATACCTCTTTTATTCTCTGTTCTCTTGAGGTACCATGTTGTAGTGACTTTTCTGATATATAGAATCAATGTAAGCTCTTCTTCAACAGAAAGAAAAAAGCTACAACTACAGACAAACAGACTTCCATTCAGCTTGAGTTCCACCTTTGTCTCTGTTGTTTACCAGGGACCACACCCTGTTTGGAACTATACAGCACACACGACCAGCTAGAGGCTGAATGATATACTGTGAGTAAACATATTACAGGGACTGCCGTTCTGGCCAAGGTGGATGGACCACAGCTTTCTGAGGAGTTTGTCACTGAGGTTCTTGAGCTGTCCAGTAGGCAGGGGATAGGACTGTGAAATGCAGGGTACTTATGACCCATCTGTCAATTGCACCATATTACGAAGCACACTTGCTTAATTTAGACTCACATTTACTTCTGCCCTACAGAGACCTGATGCTAACTCATTGTTTATTGCAATAATAATAGTATTGTAGCAAATCCATAGCCACCTAAGACTTCATGGTGACCTCCATGCTGATCACCATTGTGACAGTGGGGACAGAATTCAGACCCTCTTGCTTCAGAAGCATAGACCCCTACTACTAAGGCTAAGTGAGAAATGGCTGTAGGTGTTAGCAGTATAGGGTATATGAGACACAGTTCAGCTGTAGGAGGGGCCTGCTTCCCCAGCAGCTACACTGCTGCATGCCTGGCTCTCCCTTAGCCCCTATTCTGCCACCCTAGCCAGGCCACAATTCAGCGCAAAGGAAGTTCCTTGCATGGAGGTTTTGCTGGTGCAAGAGCAAAGTAAGTTTTACTGATGAAAGGTGCTATAGAAATGTATGTGGCTTATCACTGTCATCTAGGCTGGAAGAGAACAGATTTTGGTTTTATAATCTGGATATCTCAAGGAGATTTGGAAAACAATGATTTGAGTCCGATATAGGTAGTGAAATGACTGTGTAGGGGAATGGATCAGGCACTATACAGTTAAAACAGAGCATCTGACATTAAACTAATACAGTTGTGAAGCCTGAGACATTCAGATTTAGATGATAAACTCTTCAGGACAGTGACTCTGTCTTCCTGTATCTCTACATGCATCAAAATACTGCTCTATAAATAAATATACTAATGAATTACCTGTTTTTATTGAGGATGATTGTTGACAGATCCAAATTCCCAGCATTGGAATGTGACTTTCCCCTTTGTATGATAATCAAAAAGACTATACCACATGACGCAGTAGTGGAATATTTATTTCTGAACAGTAGAATTATGTAGGATTTTTCTATGTGCGGTTAGGCACTGCTGCTTTCTCAGTTTATAAGTTCGTAAGTTCCTTTTGCTTTCACTGGTTTAAAAAATATCACTTAAAAAAATAATAATGACTTGCTCAGAAATGCTGTATAAAACAAGAAGTCCATGTTTCATAGCTACTACATTTTTCATTTTTTAATGGAATTAATAACTGTGTAATTGAAATCATGCTAATACTCAGCCAGCTTGCCTCTGGGATACACTGCAGACATCTCTGGTTTGGTTTAAACAGCTGAGAGGAAGACTACATTTTGGGAAATAAAATTGATTCTGCACAATCTGCTGATGATCAGCAAGCCTTAATGAATGATAGCCTGAAGTAACCTCATTACTGTAATGGATGGATGAGCAGGAAAGGAATGCAAATTTTTCTAAAAGAAAAAAATTTGGTTTCTGCTTAAACACATCATTTTCAGAAACTCATATTCTGTTACTATTCATAAGAATGTAAAAACAACCATACCGGGTCAGACCAATGGCCCACCTGGCCCAGTATCCTGTCTTCAGACAGGAGCCAGTGTAGATACTTCAGAGGGAATGAACAGAACAGGGCAATTATCAACTGATCCATCCCCTGTCATCCAGTCCCAGCTTCTGGCAATTGGAAGTTTAGGGACACCAGAGCATGGAGTTGCGTCCCTGATCATCTTGGCTAATAGCCATTGAGGGGCCTATCCTCCATGAACTTACCTAGTTATTTTTTGAACCCAGTTATACTTTCCCTCCAGTGCTTCTAACAAGTGGAAAGGATTCAGGAGGATTTGACATCCTCTTCCCCCAAGGAGAAACTTCATAACTCTTTTGATGTATTGGAGGGACCGCCTCTGGGGAGAAAAGGGATGATATCAGTCACCATGGTCCATTCAGGCCTTGTTCTCATTATTGAGACTGTTAGCGACAGCAGACATCAGATCCACTAGGAATTGGACTAATTCACCAACATCTTTTACATAGGCAGCCAAACAGCTGTCATGTGACAGTGCCTTTTGGTTGATATCAACCTGAGCTAGATTTGAACTGGTGACCTAGCAGTCAAAATTTCCCCAAGCCAAGGGCTCATCAGGCTGATGCAGTTCAGGCACCTCCATGTCATAGCTAACAGTACACAAGGGAATGATGTAGCCAGCATCACGTCCAACTGCCTTTGATTGCCCTAGCCCAATAGGTCAGGTATCTGTTTTACAGCTGGGTGAACTGGAGGTGGCCTTTCACTGTGAGATTGAGCAAGACTCAAACCCAGGTCTTTCAGGACTGTCATTGAGCACCTTACTACTCAGCCATCCTCCTTTGAAAGGCTCTATATGCCCCTATTCTCCCTTCAGTCTGATTCTCTCCTCTGCAAGACAAAAAATTGACTTTAGTCCCTGCCAGTTTTCTGGTTCTATATTGTCTCTTTTCCTCTAGATTTGGGTGGAGGTACCACAGTGTAACGAATCCTTAAAAAGTCACATCCTGAGAAATATGGCCACATCAAACGTAGAAATCCTGAAGGATTCTCAAGCATTAGGAGATCCAGAATGCTAAGCTAAGAGAAACTCAGTTGCTTTGTTGATATGAGTTCAGCTAGGGTGCCTCTTGTATATTGTGAATTGCATGAATGCACTAGCCTTTAGCTTTTGGAAAGCAGGGTTCAGATATGGGTTAGTTCAAAAACGAAAATGAGAGTTTGCTGGTCAGCCTGGTTTCCCTTGTTTGCACCACAAAATTTCTGCACAGGGCTGACACAGTCTGAAACAACTGCTGGTCTTTATTTAAGAGAGACATGGGACTGGTGTAGAAGCAATGCAGCAGGAAGCCACAATGGAGTAAAAATGTGCCAGTATAAGAACGTAGGTAGATAGTGTTGGGACAGTTTTCCTAACACATTTCCAGCCATGTACAACTTGTCAATTTCAAGAATGCTAATAATCCACCAAGTCTCAACCCTTATCATCCAGACCCATGCAACATAGAACCCAAAACTTCTCCAGAGTGACTAGAATTAGAATGAACAGACCATTTGGGTGTAGAATCCGCATGCAAAGCGATTTGCATATTTCATGGTGTGGAAAACTGGAGATTTTTTATGATTGATAGAACCTTATGCTTCTATAAAGAATCCACCTGATTCTTCCTAGTCACCATCTCCTAATGTTACTAGGCCTGCAATAGACCCCGGAAATAAAATAGCAAAACCCTAACACACATCAGCAGGGGTAAAATATACATATAGGTGACAATAAATGAAAAGGAGGTGGGTTTTTTATCTCCCATCTCAGGATTTATCAACCGTATAACTAATTATTTTGTTCTGTAATGCGCTTTTGTGGTTTTCAAAAAATGTAAAAGGAAATTCACCCTATGAATTATACAGATTACAGCACTTATTTTGTTTCCTTAGCCAAGATGAACTATATTTCACTCTTCAGCATAGCTAAGGCCAGACACTGGTCTCATTTACACTGGTGTACATCTGGAGCAACTCCACTGACTCCACAGTTACACTGCTGTAACCAAGAGCAGAATCTGGTCCATTCTTTTGCAGAGAGACTTTCAAAACTTGAGAAAGTGACTGTTTGCCAAGCCTGGAAAACCACTGGGAAATTTTCTCTCATGTCATTAAGAAGCAGCAATAGATTCAGTGGGTTTTCTCCCTATAGTGCATGTATAAATGCCAGTATCCAGGACTGGCTCTTGAAGAGATTAGGGTTCCAGACTTTACCCCTGGTATTTGGCTGGACATCCGCACCTGGAGGTCAACATTGCATCTTCTCTCCAACCTTAATTATAAAACCAAGGCCCAGCTTTTTGTGTCGAATCCTGGTGTGCCATTGCTACCCTGCCTGTTATTCAGCAGGGGATGTTCGCACTTACAACTGAGCTGAGACGGCTCCAGTTCCAGCATTTAGAGCCTCTCAAGTTCTGTTACAAGTTAGCGAGTACACAAGTGAGTGAGAGATGGGCAGGGGCCCTGGTCTAAGAGCCAGCACGAAGACTGGAACTCAAGCTGATCATTAAGGAAGAGTAGTTGCAGAGCCTGCTGGATGGGAAAGTCACTGATGAGCACAGCTGGAGTCTTAGTTTGGTAAAGAGTTACAGTTGCCCCCAAAAGTTGGGAATCACTGGTCTAAGATACTAGCACAGGGATTGACAACCTTTGGCTTGCGGCTCGTCAGGGAAATCCGCTGGCGGGCCGGGACAGTTTGGTTACCTGCGGTGTCCACAGGTTTAGCCGATTGCAGCTCCCACTTGCCGTGGTTCGTCGTTCCATCCTTCTGCCCGCGCTGCTTCCCGCAGCCCCCATTGGCCTGGAAAGGTGAACCACGGCCAGTGGGAGCTGCGATCAACCGAATCTGCAGATGCTGCAGGTAAACAAACCATCCCTGCCCACCAGTGGATTTCCCTGATGGGCTGCATGCCAAAGGTTGCTGATCCCTATACTAGCACATAATAGAGCAAAGGATCATTAGGAGATCTTGGCTGTATTCCCAACTTTACCACTAGCTCACTGGCAAATCACTTTAACTCTCTGTGCCTCAGTTTCACCATTTGTAAAAGGGGGATAATATTTCTTGGCACTTACCACCCAGGAGGGTTGTGAGTTGAATTCATTCATGTTTGTAAAGCACTTAGAAATCCTTAGCTAGCAGGTGCTGCAGAAGGGCAAAGCATTGTCATTAGTATTTAGATCTTAGATTAACAAATGAGGTTCTTTCATAAGTCCTTACAAGTCTTAGCCGTTCGCACAGTGAAATTTACTTAGAGTAGTGACACTAATAACTGAACAGTGATGAAAATATAAAACAAAGCATTGCTTCCTCTTGAAAACCACTAGAATTTGCATAAACCACGTTGTCCGTCTGGTAAATGATTATCTGCTCGGTCAGTGCCTAGAGTGGTTAATATTAGCTTGTTTTTAGTGAAACTTAAAGTTCTGTGTTTTGGACTCTATGTGTTTTGGTTTATTTTAAACTTCAGAACAATCACCTCCTGTGACAATCAACAGCACGACAGAGTTAGAATTCATGGTTTATTTTGATGCTGTGGTTTGGATGTTCCGGGTTCATTCTGCTTTAACTGCAAATCCAAAATAAAAGGATAAATAAACATAGCCCCACTGAGATCAACGGTAATATTGCCATTGACTTCAGGGGAGCAGGTTTTCACCTCTAAAGTTGTTTCTTAGTGCTCCTGTAAATTAAAGACTGTATTTCCAAAAGGCAAGAAGCCCTGGGCAGCGTGAAGACATTTGTGTGTAATTGCACGCTTAATATGCATACACATCTATAAAAATTGTGTATATAAACTGGGTAGTTACACATGCACAGCTAGGCTCCCACATGGCCACTTGAGTGTGGGACTGCAGTAATGTGTATGTGTGCACGCTAGCCTGGTCCTATATGTACTGAATTTCCATAATAATAATACATAGCACTTTGAAGCACTGTACAACAACATTAACGATGTAATTGAAATGCAACTGTCTCAGGGGCCGTCACTTTCCTTATGCCCTATTGAAAGAGTCAAGATCAGTTGGATGCTGCAGCTGTCTAGCCAGAGCGTTAAATTCCTGGAGACAGCAGAGCATTGTCAGTCGAGGTCCCGTAGTTCTCGGCATTTGTTCTTTGCCTTCCACAATGTGTCTCTTGTGCTGATTGGGGCCTTTGTGTTCTGCGTCAATACAAATAAATAATAAGGTAATATCATATTCTTCCAAAGCTTGGGTTTAGTGGCTTTGAGAATATAGTACAAGATGCACCTATGAAATGAACTGGTGGATTCAGTCCAAGTTCCCTGTGTACAGGTGTCCCTATCATAAAATCCGGCACCACAACTAGTGCTAAGTGGCACCCTCTCAGCAAAGAAAGCAAGGGTTGGACAGGCAGTGTTACTGAATTACTTAGACATGGTCCCTCCTGAACAGGGTGGAAGCATGTTGGTAGGACATTCTGGGAGACACAAGCACTGTTGCGTTGCCTACACAGTACCTGTTCTATGGATAGACACCTTCTTTCTCCCAGGATTCAAATAGGCCACTTATTTGTCACCTAAATGCACCTGAAATAACTGTGGCCCTAATCCTACAAATGTCTTCCCCTGTGCCTTCCAAGAACCCTAATGAAGTAATCACGGCCTACAGAAGGAGAGAAATAGCTGATTCTCTGAATTCCAGTGCTCACCTGTACTATGCTAACTAGAGAAACTTCCTCTGAAGTTAAAAGACCCTCTGATTTGTTTTCTGCCTGAAGAATAAAAAAGGCTTTGTTATTATATATGGTTCTCCCTTTTTTCATTACAGAGGAATCCTCTTAGAAAAGGTATGCCTGTTTGACTGTCATGGTCATGGATGATGGAAAAGCAACCGTCAAACAACAGTGTCCTTGATCAGTTTATTAATAGCCAGGAGCAGACATATGAAGAATTTCTCAGCACGTTCACTTATCTTTGGAAAGGTATGTCTGCTTCTAAAGTTTCCCATAACAAATTACATTGAGAAAGGAAGAGTGTAAGCATAAAGAGAGGCAGTGTTGTCTAGTGGATAGGGCGCTCTACTGGGAGTCAGGACACCTGGGTTCTTTCCTGGTTTTGCCACTGACCTACTGTGTGACCTTGGGCAAGTCACTTCAACTCTCTGTGACTTAGTTTCCCCTGCCACCTTTTGTTTGCCATATCTATTTAGATGATAATCTCTTGGGGGCAGGTACTCTGTTTCTCTCTCTTTGTATGTACAGTGCCTCGCACAATGAGGTCTCAGTCTTGGTTGGGGTCTCCAGGTACTAGTGAAATGATAATAGGTTGGCCAGGTTTTTTGTGTTTTTCAGATACAGTGCGAGTGGAATTCACAACCACACTGCTATCCACAACTTTACTTCACTTAGTTTATAGGCTGTTGGTCTTGACATAAGGCTAGATGTGTATTGTATAAGAAGTTCTGAATTTTTGTTGCGCATGCAGCTCAGTGAATGTAGGAAGGTGGAAGATTGCAGGCTGCTTGGAAGAGTGCAGGCTAGAACTGGGCGATGTCAGTGGAAGCTGTGGGTGTTCAGCACCTCTGAAATCAGATCATTGTTATGTAGGTGCCTGAATATGGATTTAGTTTCCCCATGTTTGAAAATGTTGACCACAAAGTATAGTGCATTTCACTGAATTCAATTGCCAGTTGATTTGACTTCCTGATTGATTTGATCAACCCCTCAGGAAAAATGTTAATAAAAATAGCAAAACTTTGTTCCTTTATTTTGATCAATTTTGACCACATTAGTTAGATTTTATTGGGTGATTCAATACCTGTCTTGAGTTTATCACTAATAAGGAGGGGACCAAAAATTTGAATGCAAGAAAGATAAAGAGTCCAAGGAAGATACACAATAATAAAAGATGCCTTGTGGCTCATGGTTAGGGCTATGATTTTGACATGGAGATTATTCAAATTCATGCTTTCCATGGCCACTGTAAAGATTGTGAAATCTTGAAAATGGCTGCTAAACACACATTTGATTAGGCCCCCAAACCAAATGACGTTGCGAACTGGTGCACAGGGACGCAGGTTCAGCCTGTCTGCTATTCCATCTCCACTTATTGAGGGGTGAGGGTGGGGGCCAAACATGAGTGGCACCGTGACCCAGTAAGACAAGTCACAAGGCCCAGCCCTGCGGTACAAGAGCTGCCGCTGCAGGGTGAATGTGTGGTGGGCTCTCTCTCGAACCCCTCATCCCCGGGTCTCATCTTTCAGCACCTCCACTTTATTCCTGTGTATGATGTAGAAAAACCTATATTATTTGGTGACCTTTCTGAGACTTACTGGTTTTTTTCCCTGCCTCTCTGCTGTAAAATTTACTAAAAATTTCTTTACTCATGGTTGTGTTATTCAGGCAGTCTGATTGGCATTATAAGTGCTGATTACATGTGTTCTGCAATCTGTGTTATGCACTGAGCTGGTCATATGGATAACTTAGATCGACAATTGATAAGGAAGGATTTAAAGTGAAGGAAGACCCTGTAGTGAATGAAAGACTAAAGTGTTTCTTTCAGACAGCCATGCTTTCTGAATGAAGTAAGCATAGCAGGTGGAGCTGAAACTGTCTCCGAGATCCAAACACCCACAAACTCTAGCGAAGTGCAGATCTGGTTTCAAACTCTACAGTTCAGGCTCATCACTGGTAAAAACTGCACCCCTGGGTTCTTTAAATCAGCCTTACAAAATGAGTATGCCAATTTAATATTCCCCAATTACATTGCTCTTGACCACCACTTTCTATTAAGAGTGATATCTTCATCTTATTCCAGAAGCAGAATATTTTCCAATTACACCGTGTGGCATGCTCCATTGATTGGCACTCAGAACCCTGCTCTGTCCTTGTCTGTCAGGCACTAGAGCCTTGTCATTCACAGGCACTAGAGTAGAAAACGCAGTTGGGGGAGTGGAAACGGTCTCAGCAGTGCTCCCATGCCAGCCTTCCCACTCCCAGAAAACCAGAGAGAAGGTGAGACACTGGGGGGATCAGATAAGAGGGTTAATACTAGGGTCTGGCCTGAAACAAAGTTCTTTATGTACAGCTGTTACACTGGGGACAGCTCAGATCCAAGACACAGGGTGCATCTCGCTATGCAGCTTGCAGAAAGCCACAGTATGTACTTCATTCACCTTGGTTCTCAACATAGCATCTGACTCTAAATGTGTGTATAAAACGTATCTGAAGTTCTAGCTGAAATAAATGATTGTACCAGTCCAGGAAACTGCATTTCTAAACAAAATAATTTGGGTTGCTTTTTTTTTTCCTCTTTCAGAATACCCAAAGGCACCGGTTCACATTATAAACTAATGACCTGCAAAAATTCCACTTAAAGCACAAAGCCTTAAGAGCTGGAACAGTGCAAAAATGCATTTTAAACTATTGGACTCCTATTTTATTTCTTTGGTACTCAAATATAATGAGAAAGAGCCATTTGGATTTTAATGAAAATAATTTAAAAGGGCAACTTAGGTAGATCAGGGTATATCTGATAATGAAGCTCAGAGCTTTTCACTTCTAGGTCAGCACCAGTTCAAGTCCCTTGTATGGCCAGACGTAAAAATAAAAGACTGCTGATGTTTTGCACATTTATTTGTGTGATTAAATTTGCATGCACTGCAAACATGATTATGCTTTTACAAACCAGGTATGTACATGTGAAAATGCCTAGTTTGTGTCTGCAGACTCAGTAATTTCATATATACATTTTTAGACCTTTAAGTACCTATTTTCATCCTCAAATATCCAATGTGCATATGCCCTTGTGTGTGCAAATTGAGATACTTAGGTATACCCATCTTTTTAGATGTGGACTATGGGCATCTTTTTAAAAACAATTTTTCTTGCAAGTGATCCCCATCTAATGGCTCTTTGGTGGTCAAACTGCTGGGAAATTAGGAGAAAAAGTCACAGAGAGTTACTTGGATCCCATTGGTATTTCAGGTTGTCTGTGTGTTTAGATTCTTACTCATGGTGATTCTTGTTCATGTGCATGGGGTCAAACTGCCTTCCTGATTTGGGGTCAGGAGGAAATTTTCCCTACAGGTTTTTTTTTTATCACTCAAGCATCCCGTAAGGCTCTATCTACCTACATAGACTCATAGACATTAAGGTCAGAAGGGACCATTATGATCATCTGGTCTGACCCCCTGCATGCTGCAGGCCGCAAGACCCTTCCCTGTACTCTACCGTTGAAGTCCCCAGTCCTGTGTTTTAGTGACTTCAATCGGCTGAGACCCTCCTGCTAGTGATCCCTGCCCCATGCTGCGGAGGAAGGCGAAAAACCTCCAGAGGCTCGGCCAATCTACCCTGGAGGAAAATTCCTTCCCGACCCCAAATATGGCGATCAGTAATACCCCGAGCATATAGGCAAGAGTCTCTAGCCTGACCCTTGTTGGCCATTATGTTGTTCATGTACCATTGCTTGGTTTTCCTTGACTACTATGTTTTATCATTAAACCATTCCCTCCATAAACTTATCCAACTTAATCTTAAAACCAGACAGGTCCGTCGCCCCCACCGTTTCCCTCGGAAGGCCGTTCCAATATTTCACCCCTCTGATGGTCAGAAACCTTCGTCTAATTTCTAGCCTAAACTTCCCCCCGGCCAGTTTGTATCCATTCGTTCTCGTGTCCACATTAGTACTAAACTGGAATAATTCCTCTCCCTCCCTTGTATTAACCCCTCTGATATATTTAAAGATAGCAATCATATCCCCCCTCAGCCTTCGCTTTGTCAGACTAAACAACCCAAGCTCCTCTAATCTCTTTTCATACGACAGGTTTTCCATTCCTCTGATCATCTTAGTCGCCCTTCTCTGCACCCGTTCCAGTTTGAGTTCATCTTTTTTAAACATTGGAGACCAGAACTGCACACAGTACTCCAAATGAGGTCTCACCAGTGCCTTATACAACGGAAGCAGGACCTCCCTATCTCTACTAGATATACCTCGCCTAATACATCCCAAGACCGCATTGGCTTTTTTCACCGCCACGTCACATTGCCGACTCATAGTCATCCTGCGGTCCACAAGGACCCCTAGGTCCTTCTCCTCTTCCATTACTTCTAACCAATGCGTCCCCATCTTGTAACTAAAATTGTTATTATTCGTCCCCAAGTGCATAACCTTACACTTTTTACTATTAAATTTCATCCTATTTCTAATACTCCAATTCACAAGCTCATTCAAGTCTCCCTGCAGAGTATCCCTATCCTCCTCCGAGTTTGCAACTCCTCCCACCTTCGTATCATCCGCAAACTTTATCAGCCCACTCTTGCAATCTGTCCCGAGGTCAGTTATAAATAGATTAAATAAGATGGGTCCCAAAACCGAACCTTGAGGCACTCCACTAGTAACCTCCCTCCAACCCGACAATTCACCCTTTAATACGACCCGCTGCATTCTCCCCATTAACCAATTCCCTATCCACCTCTGGATTTTCATATCGATCCCCATGTTTTTCATTTTAACCAATAGTTCCTCATGGGGTACTGTATCAAACGCTTTACTGAAATCCAGGTAAATTAGGTCCACCGCATTTCCCTTATCTAATAAGTCCGTTACTTTCTCAAAGAAGGAGATCAGATTCGTTTGGCACGATCTGCCCTTCGTAAAACCATGCTGTAATTTATCGCATTTGCCATTAACCTCAAGGTCCTCAACTAGTTTCTCTTTCAGAATCTTCTCCAGCACCTTGCACACTACTGATGTTAAACTAACAGGCCTATAGTTACCCGGGTCACTTTTTTTCCCTTTCTTGAAAATAGGAACCACATTGGCTATTCTCCAGTCTAACGGGACTACCCCCGAGTTTACAGATTCATTAAATATAGTCGCTAATGGGCCTGCTATTTCCCGCGCCAATTCCTTCAATATTCTCGGATGAAGATCGTCTGGTCCACCCGACTTAGTCCCATTAAGGCGTTCTAGTTTTGTTTCTACCTCGGATGCGGTAATCCCCCATCCCGTATGCCCCTCTGTAACGGTGCTAGTATCCCTAATACCTTCATTGGCCTCATTAAACACCGATGCAAAATATTCATTGAGATATTGCGCCATGCCTAGATTATCTTTAATCTCCTCTCCGGCTATAGTCTTCAGCGGTCCCACTTCTTCTTTCTTTGCTTTCTTCCTATTTATATGGCTGTAAAACCTCTTACTATTACTTTTAATTCCCCTCGCTAAGTCCAACTCTTCCCGGCCTTTGGCCTTTCTCACTCTATCTCTACATTCTCTGACTTCGCTAAGGTAAGTTTCCTTACTGATCCCTCCCCTCTTCCACTCTTTGTACGCTTTCTGTTTTTTCCTAATCGCCCCTTTCAGCCGGTCGCTCATCCAGCTCGGTCTAAGTCTCTTGCTTAGTAATCTTTTTCCCTTTTTGGGGATACAGGCCTCTGACAGCTCTTGCATCTTTAACTTAAAGTAATCCCAGGCTTCTTCTGCCTTTAGGTCCCTTAATACGTTTGCCCAATCCACTTCCCTTACCAGTCCCCTTAATTTGTTAAAATTGGCCTTTTTAAAATTATAAACCCTAGTCCTTGACTTAATTCTGTTACTCTTTCCATTTAGTTTAAAGCGAATTAGCTCATGATCACTGGAGCCCAAGTTGTCCCCCACTACCACTTCCTCAACAAGGTCCTCACTACTTACCAGAATCAAATCTAAAATGGCCTCCCCCCTCGTCGGCTCAGCTACCACTTGATAAAGGAATTGATCCGCAAGCACATCTAGGAACATCTGAGCCCTATTATTGCTACTAGCGTTTGTTCCCCAATCTATATCCGGGAAGTTAAAGTCCCCCATAATGACACAGTTTCTATTAGTATTTACCTCCCTTAATACATTAAACAATTCCTTATCCATATCCTGGGTCGATCCCGGCGGTCTATAGCACACCCCAAGCACTATCCCCGGAGAGGCTCTAGTAGTACTTTTACCCAGCTTGAGTATTGCCCAGACGGACTCTGTATTATCTATTCCATCCACTATTATTTCTTTACAGCTTATTTCACTATTGACATACAACTATTAATACATTATTTTATCTTTATTTGCTAAGCATCAATAGCTCCAACAAAACACAGAAGAATGGAAGGTCCCTGTCCCAGGGAACTCATGATCTAAACAGACAGGCAAGACAAAATACAGTGGGAGATCCAGAGGAAGGGGCCTTTTGGCAGTACAAGTATGTCACCCAGGAGTTTCCCATTGTGTGCATGTAGGGGTCAGCTCTTTGTTTTGTATTCCAAAACCTGTTTCATGGAATTAATCCATGAGTATTAATGGATCTTGGCTATGATAAAGGCTATGATCCCAATAAAACAAAACTAATTTTTTATAATACTTACTCTCTCTCTCCCTCTCTCTCTCTCGCTCTATGAATGTGTGATGTTACTCTCTACTGGCTGCTCTACAGGAAAGGTAGAGGATCTATTACTACTCCTAGTTAAGGAAATTCTCTTTTAGCTCAAGTGGTCTAGGTCTATGGTTTAGGAGTGGAAGGCTAAGATTCTCAGCCTGTTTCCCCAGTTTTGTGTGATTTATCTAGTAGTAACTGTCTGTTGTGAGTAGCCCATGGAGCCGTGGTAACTTGCTTGGGGGAAAAAGCCGGGGGTTTAGTACAAGAAATTAAAAATTTTTGATTTTGGGATTCCTAAGCAGAGCTAGCTTGAGTCGCTATTATTGCATGCATACTACCCGTGGCAGTGTGAGGGTTCAAGAAACGAATTGTTATACCTTACTTCTACCAGATCTGATAACAATGGTAGATGATTAAATATCATTTAAAAAAGAGTGAAGGCAGCATTTTAAAGGTCAGCACTCCTACAAAAGATGACCCAGATTTTTTTAATATATCATCTTTTAAAAAATTGACAGTACGTGGCAGCACTCGATGCATAATTGGTAGAGATTGTAATCATTTTTATTGACCCTATAGTGGGTACACACTTGAAGGCTAAATTGCAGCTCCAGTAAGTCCTATGGTTTTCCTGTGAATACTGTCCCAGGTATTTCCTTCATCCTAAGGATAGCATTAACAAGGGGCATATAGCGTTTAGGGCATTGATGGACCGTCAGACAGGCAATATAGTCTAGTGCAATGTTTCCCAAACTTGAGACGCCACTTATGTAGGGAAAGCCCCTGGCAGGCCGGGATGGTTTGTTTACCTGCCCCGTCTGCAGGTCCGGCTGATCGCGGCTCCCACTGGCCGCGGTTCACTGCTCCAGGCCAGTGGGAGCTGCGGGAAGCGGTGCGGGCCGAGGGACGTACTGGTCGCCGCTTCCAGCAGCCCCGATTGGTCTGGAG
The DNA here is from genome assembly GCF_013100865.1 of Trachemys scripta elegans. Taxonomy (NCBI): domain Eukaryota; kingdom Metazoa; phylum Chordata; order Testudines; family Emydidae; genus Trachemys; species Trachemys scripta. The sequence goes on along the minus strand of NC_048301.1, from coordinate 79,131,927 downwards.
CAGCGAACCGCAGCCAGTGGGAGCCGTGATCGGCCGGACCTGCGGACGGGGCAGGTAAACAAACCGGCCTGGCCCGCCATGGGCTTTCCCTACACAAGCAGCATCCCAAGTTTGGGAAACACTGGTCTAGTGGTACAGTTTGTTTCTGGTAGAAAGAAACTCCTGCATTGTCCTGCTCTCAGAAGCTTCAGCATAGGCAGAATACAACTGCCTGCTTATATAATGGGATTTGGGTAAATCCATAATAAAGGCAGTGGAAAGCAGCATTCTTTTATAGATCATATTTCTTTCAACATATTCGTTTATATTTTTCCCAGTTTCATTGTAACCTATTATGCTAATGCTAGTATATGCATTTCTTTTTGGTTCGTTTGCACCTTTAAATTTTTAATATAAAAATGATGAAATAGAAATAAATAAATAACATTTACTTCCAGGTGCTGGGAAGTTTCAGTGCAGAGCAAATATTAACAAGAATAGTCTGATTGTGCAATTGGACCCACTTGGATGGACTTTCGTGGCTTGGCAAAATCCCCTCGATGTCAGTGGAGCTCTGCGTGGATACAGAGATCCAGTTGCAGGATCAAGGCCTGAGTTAGAAGTCTGAGAAAATGGGTTTACAATAGAACTGATGACACAGCTTTATTTAGGTTGGAAGATGAGTGATATTTTCAATACTGACCATTCAGTAGAACTGATTTATGCTCCACATCCCTTTGAATTTGAGCAAAAAAACCTCACATATTTTAACTGCCTTATCCAGCTTTAAAAACATGTTTTGAAATCTGCTGGTACAAAATAATAAGACAGCATCTGCTTGTTTTTCTAACTTCAGAGTGGAATGGGAAGTTCACTAGAGCATAAAGTATCTTCTTCCTCCCTTCCACAGAAACACAGAGAAAAATTAGAAATGGTCCAAGCTGCAAAATTTGCATCCGGATTTTAAATCACCCTTCTGAAAATCTGGAGGTGTTTTGATCCAGCATCTGGATTAGCCTGTTATATAGATAGAGGCTGTCAGTAGTTAAATTCTGATCTGAATTCGAGTGTTTGGGTACTGTGTTTACTTTAGTGTGGCCAGAAAGCAAGTGTGAAAAATCAGGACAGAGGGTGGGGTGTAATAGGAGCCCATATAAAAAAAAGCCCCAAATATCAGGACAGTCCCTATAAAATCGGGACATCTGGTCACCCTAGTTTAAGTTCAGTCCATTGTAGTTATTATATGTTCTATAGTTCACATCTCAAATATAGGGGTTTAGTTTGGATCTTGGATTTTTGATCAGACACATTAAAAAAACGAAGTTCTTTTTGTATGCAGTGCCATTGTAGCCGTGTTGGTCCCAAGGTATTAGAGAGACAAGGTGGGTGAGGTTTGTCTCTCTTTTCACCAACAGAAGTTGGTCCAATAAAACATATTATCTCACCCACCTTGACCCTCAACGCTGTTGTTTTGATACTTTTGCACCCAGCAGCAGGCTGGCTAGTAGAGGAAGTTGGAAACTGACTGGTCACTTTTGTGCTTCCAGGTGGCATTTAAGAGGCATTTTCTGTGCTGTTGTGATCAGGTTAATTTAATTCCCCAGTGAATGTTGAGTGGTGTAGTTAGTTCACACTCCATTTAGCAATATCTGTCTGCTTCCTTTTTTTCGTTAACCACGTTAAAAAAAAACAAGTTTAAATTTCAGCATAAGTGGCCATGAAGGCCCTTTACACATGTGAGTTTAACAGCATGAAGCATGGCTGAAAATAACACAAGGGACAGCAATAAATTTACTTTAATTTAAAAAATGGACCAATAGGATGGCATTAACCCCAAGAGAAATTTGTAGTAGGCCTCGTATGAGTGGATTTGCCAATAAAAGCAACTAGGCAGTTCAATAAAACTAATTAAATTAATCTGTCATCCCCAGGGAACTTAAGCAGGGCATGAAATAGGGAAACAGCCTCAATTCAGAGCTTTTTATTGATGTGTTTTGCCGGATCATTGGAAAATAATTGGTGGGGAGAAAAAAAGGTTTGCAATTTTCTATTGATCATAAATTCACTGCCCATCTCTATGTAATCTCTTTCATCATGGTGTAAAAGCAATATCATACAGAGCCCTGAAGTTAAAAAACAGCTATGTGGATACAATGGGCTGTAACAGATTCATATTGCAATAATAATAACTTATCTGTCTCTGAATGATTTTCATCCATAGATCTCAAAATATTTATCAAGGGAAGGTAAGTAGCATTATCTCCATTTTATAGACAGGGAGACTAAGGCCAAGAGCAGGAAATTTATCAGCCCAAGTTTGCAAAGTGGGTCAGGGCAGATTTAGTGTGGCAGCTGCTAATAGTCACTGAATGACACTGCCTCTCAAAAGTGCATGTCAGCAATTGTTTCTTGCTGTTGTGTGGGATTTCTACATATTATAATCAAACAATTAAAAAAAAAGTTATTATTTTCTTGTAAATTGTAAAAGATAAAACATTGCTAGCTTGGTTGCATAACTGATTTTTTTCTGTTTCCAGAAAGAAAGATTTAGAGCAGATTAAGTCATTTCTGGTTTGGATATTTTGCTATAAATCTCTTTCTACTGTTTTATACATTGTATGGTTGTGTAATATGCCTGTTTATGAAATAGTAATACATAGTATGTAACAATAGTTTGATCTGCCAGAGCACTCTTCCACCAATGATACCAAAATGCTTTGTACATATCAATTAGCTAAGCCTCACAGCACCCAGGTGAGGTAGGGAAATGTTATCATTCCCTTTTACACGTGGGCAAATAGAGGCACAGGGCAAACAAAATTTCCCAAAGTCATATAGTGGATCTGTGGGAAAACCAGGAGCATAATCCAAGAGGTCTACATCCCAGTCTTGTGCAGTAGACACTAGACACACTGGCGAAGGTTTCCCAAAATAAATCAAAGTGTCTCAAATTGGGCATCTCAAAATTGATGAACTCCAAATCATTAATCACTTTTTAAAATCTTGTCTGTTGCTTCTTTTTATCCTGTTCCCTGTTTGTCTCATATATTCTATGATAGTAATTGGTATGGGAGAAAAAAATTGTATGGAACTATTAGTGTCAGGTGATTGGGCCATTTAAATTGCATCCAATTTCGACAATATATGCAATGCTTAATGAAACCAGCTGAGATATCTACTAGTTTATTGAATTCCACCTTTATGAGATCTACATACAACTTTTCAAGTCCGTCTCTGTCCTTATTTGAATATTGTTAGTGTATCACTCAACCATTCTACTGTCTCTCTCTTCTTGGCAGTTCCCAGTGTATATACATGTTTAGCAGCTAGGAATTGTGCTGGGGAAGCAAGAAAGGATTCTAACTTCCCGAGTAGAGCTTAATAGCTTGTGGTAGGCTTTGTTATAAAACAGAAAAGTTAATGTAATGAATGCCTTTAAGAACCAAAGACAAATACACCAGGCTTCCCTCAGGCAAGGTAAAAGTAAAGTCTAAACTGTGGCTCTATCGGTCAAGTTCAAGAGAAGAAGCAGTAATTACCCCTAGGTGTCCTTCATCTTCTTTTGGTAGCCTTCTTCTTGATGCTCCCTGACAGACTTGTGCCCATTTTCCCCTAAAGAATGCCCCTCTGATTGTGTGTTTTTTGGAAGGAATTAATTATTTCCTCACAGCTGGCCCACCTGCGGTCAGGTCAAGCAACGGTAAGATCACCTTGTTTACAGAGGGACCAGGCCAATTTCTCCCAACCAATTTCTGGAGAGAGTCTATATCCCAACCACATGTGCATTTAAACTCTCAAGTCCAATGCAAATTGTACAATATATACTTTTAAGAAGTTGCTCCTGGGTTTTTTCACATAGTCACTCAACATTCACTTGATTTTTTTAGCCAGAGTTACGTATATGATCTACTGTTTTTACCCTATCTGGGCCAGATCCTCAGCTGATGTAAATTGCTGTAGCTCCATTAATAGAGGAGCTACACCGATTTACATCAGCTGAGGTTTTGACCTTATATTTTTGTCTTGGATGTTTTGAACCTTTGCAGAATTTTGTTTGGCCATTGTTGTGGCACAGACATTTGTTTCTGTGTTGGAAAAGGTAGGATCTTGCCCATTCGGGAAGCTGAAGTGGTCAGGTGAACATGTGCCTTGTGATTCAACTGAGTGGGTGCATATTCAAATATGGAAAGTTTTTATCAACATCACTGTTGAACCGTGGAAGAAAAATATTTTTTTAAAAAAATGGTCAGATGGGCAAAAAAGTGGCACAAACAGGAAATGTTTCATCTACAAAGTCCAAACATTGACAACATGAAAAGCAAAGCATAGACAAGGAATTATTTTTTAAATATCATATTTAGGTTACATAAGGAAAAAGGAGAAACATTGATACAGTAAGAGAATAGTTAGGCTTCTGCAAATTTAGAGCTGCATTTGTTACAGGGAAGTAGTGTGGTACACTAAAATAAGGTAGATATGTCAGTAGTGGTTGAATTGTACCTGCCAGCAGCAATCAATTTGTTATTGCAGGATCATAAACAAACAAAACAAAGAACCTCAAAAGGAAAGGACTAAACATAAAGCACTTGGACATAACAGTCAAAATCTAATACTTAGGATTTGATTCTTTATTCACACCAGTGTAATTCAGAAGTAATTCCAACACAATCAATTGGCCAGATTCATGGAGCACTGATTTACACCAGCTAAGGGTCTGAGACAGTGGAGTTGCACCAGAACAAAACTGGCATAAGCGAAAGGAGAATCAGACCCTTATCGGTTGTAGTAGAACTTTTAATGAAAATCTATAGCTAAGTAATCTTTGCTGTTTACCTATGGGCTGGTCTGGGTAAAACCAAATGAGTATGAGGGAGAGATCTAGAAGGGCTTGATTCTCCTCTGACTTACACCAGTATAAATTGGGAATAATTCCATTGAAGTCAGCAGAGGTACACTGTCTTAAAACAGGTATCAGTGAGAGGAGAATCAGCCCCATAAATGTTTTTGTTATGGAAGAAGGAGATATGATACAGAGGGGAATAGTCAGGAAAGATCCTAGGAAAGATTCCCTACAATATTATATTGATTGTTGGCTCTAGTCTTGTTTTAAAATATTTCAAGCTGTAGGGTTTTCGTCATTCGTCATAATAGATTTCACTGTCAGGAAATTGTCAGATAATCCTGATACCACTCTTCTCTGACTTTGTGGTAACTGATTTCACTATTCTTTGAAATTGGTGGGTGACCAGTGGGCATCTCTAGGAGAAGCCAGTCCAGATGGGACGGTAAGAATTATTTTAAACAATACAAAGGTTGGATAGATGGACAGAGAGAGCACATCAAGTTGGATACGCTTCTCTGATACTAATGTGTTTATAAGCCTGGCACCTACTTCTCAGAGACACTGGATTATAATTTATGTACCTCACAGACTCATAGACTTTAAGGCCAGAAGGGATCATCATGATCATCTAGTGAGACTTCTGACCATTGCAAGCCACAAAACCTCACCCACCCACACGCCTGTATTAGACCCATAAAGTTTGGCTGAGTTACTCAAGTCCTCAAATCTTGATTTAAAGACTTCAAGTTATAGAGAATCCACCTTTTACTCTGGATTAGACTGGCAAGTGACCCGTGCCCCACTCTGCAGAGAAAGGCAAAATCCTCCAGGGTCTCTGCCAATCTGACCCAGGGGTAATTCCGCCCCAACCCCAAATATAGCCATATGTGGGCAAGATCGAACAGCCAGACACCTGGGAAAGAATTCTCTGTAGTAGCTCAGAGCCCTCCCCATCCAGTGTCCCGTCTCCGGCTGTTGGAGATATTTGCTAGTAGCAGGTGTAGATGGGCCATACGCTATTGTAGGGAATCTCATCATACCTTCCCCCCTATAGACTTATCAAGACTTCCTTAGAGGTTCATATTTTGCTTTCCCACTCACCCATACCTGTTTGTTGTTTCATTGCTTTAAGACAGTGTTTCCCAAACTTGGGATGCCGCTTGTGTAGGGAAAGCCCCTGGTGTGCCGGGCAGGTTTGTTTACCTGCCGCGTTCGCAGGTCTGGCCGATCACGGCTCCCATTGGCCGCGGTTCGCTGCTCCAGGCCAATGGAGCTGCAGGAAGCGGCGGCCAGTACGTCCCTCGGCCCGCGCCGCTTCCAGCGGCTCCCATTGGCCTGGAGCAGCGAACTGCGGCCAGTGGGAGCCGCGATAGGCTGGACCTGCGGATGTGGCAGGTAAACAAACCGGCCCGGCCCACCAGGGGCTTTCCCTACACAAGTGGCGCCCCAAGTTTGGGAAACACTGCTTTAAGATATTGGCAGTGGAAATTATGAAAAGTAAAACAGAGTTTGGAAGACTTTCTGCAAGTCAAATAAATGAATCCCTGCATTATTTTAGGCGTCCTACTCTGCTACTTTTTATTGTGTTTGTGTCCTTTATTTTGGGCCTTTGTGACATGTTATAAAGGCCAGCGTGGTACATTTGGGTCTTGGCAGGTAGAGAGATATGGCTGTGAATAATGAGTCAATTATTGCTTAGCCACGGGGAAGGCAGACTGATCCTCCCACTGGCTGGAATGTGGTCCCTGCTTCTTCCCCCGTCTCCTTCACAAGGAAGGACAAACAAATGGTTGGCTTTCAGACCACTGACAAAGGAATTTAGCGAAAACATTTGTCTACAAAATGTAGTTTCAGTCCAGTTTATGATGGAGTGTTTTTAAATTACTTATTTATAATCTCTACTGCAACCGCTTCAGGGGAGGCCAATTGCTGAGATCCACTTGGTAAGGAAGCTATGGACTGCTCTAGCTAGTATGTACAAATCAAGAGTAAATCTCACTAGCCCAGAGGGACTGTGCCCCAGGCTACCACTGTAATGTTAAAATAAATCCCCAATTTATACGGTGTAGCCTCACTACAGACTTGATAGCATATCTTGTATTCCGTTGCAGCATGCATTTTCAACTGCCCTGGGTTGCTTGGATATTTTTCTTCCCCGTGACTTTTGCTTCCTTTCCAGTCATGAATCTAGCATCTCATTGCTTCTGTGAACATTTCATCAAATGAAATGCTTAGTATTATATAACCCAACAGCCCTGGAAGGGCCTTGGCAACAAAAACATTTCTGACAGTATTTCACGTCTGACCCGAGTGCCTCACCTTTGGCTTGGGGAAAGGGAGAGTTTTACTGGTTGGGGTTGGGAATACTACCCGTGAGCTGAAAGGCCTGTATCTGTTGAAATTACACTTGATTGTTTATTTGTTCATTTGATCTGAATAGCTTTTCCTTTTGAAATCAAGGGAATAACTGTGCCCCCAGAAAATATATAATCAACATAGTATAATGAGCTTGTGTGTGTGTTTTGTGGATGTGTTGAATCGGAACTACTCTTCTATGTATCATAGGCCCTATTAGGCTAACGAAGACATCCCTTTAGCTGAGGTTTTGGAGCCGAAGAATGAGTTCTATCTTCATTGCTGCCATGAAGTTCTGAATGGCTTTGCTCTACAGCAGGGATCAACAACCTTTGGCATGCGGCCTGTCAGGGAAATCTGCTGGTGGCCCAGGGTGGTTAGTTTACCTGCAGTGTCTGCAGATTCGGTTAATCGCAGCTCCCACTGACCGTGGTTCGCCTTTCCAGGCCAATGGCGGCTGCGGGAAGCGGTGCGGGCTAAGGGATGTGATGGCTGCCGCTTCCTGCAGCCCCCCATTGGCCTGGAAAGGTGAACCGCAGCCAGTGGGAGTTGCGATCGGCCGAACCTGCAGATGCTGCAGGTAAACAAACCGTCCCGGCCTGCCAGCGGATTTCCCTGATGGGCCGCATGCCAAAGATTGCCAATCCCTGCTCTACAGAATAATAATAATACCTAGCTCTCGTATAGTGCTTTTAATCAGCACATCTCAAATTGCTTTACAAATGAAGGTTAGTATTATTATCCCTATTATACAGATGAGGAAACAGAGGCACAGAATGATGAAGTGATTTGCCCAGGGTCACCTAGGAGGCCAGTGACAGAGCCAGGAATAGAATCCAGGTCTCCTGAGTTACAGCACAGTGCTCTATGCAGTTTTGTACGTTGATATGGATTTGTACCTGGAGGATCATAGAATGTCAGTTTTACATAGCATGGGCTTGATTCTTCTTCCATTGAAGTCACTGAGATTCTTCTTCATTGACTTCACTGAGAATTGGATTGGACCCCTACTTTTCCAGTGTTACATTTGTTGCATTTCTGAAACAAGATACTGGTTGCTCTGGTGGCCTGGTAAAAGCAATCAGCTGGAAGTGTGCCTGGTATCAAAATAAATTGAGATAACATTCCTGCAGAATAATGAAACATTAAAAAACCTTTGGAAAAACTTCCGTTTCATGTGTATTAAAATTGTGACTTAAAAAATGTCAAAAGAAAGGTGGTGGAGCCTTGTTGTTCCATGAAACAGTTAGATTTTGTAAAACATATGTCTGACACTTCTTGCAAAGCAAGAAATATTAGGGGTGGGATGAAAGAGTGGCACAAAGCTCTGATGAAAAATAGAAATGAAAATGAGATGAGACACACATTTATGTATCAAATTTATGTTGCCAAATGCATAGACATGGGAAGCATCTGGCTAACTAAGTAATCAGAGCTTCAGGCCAAACTGTATTCTGGGGCTCACAAACATCATTTTGTGACTTGATAGCTCTGAAAAGGACCTTTTCTCTTTCAGTCCTTAAAGCAGGCTGCTTAACTTTTGATTAAAAAAAAAAATTAAAGCTTTTCCAATGACTCAGTTTGCTGTTTCTGTTATTTTGGGGAAAAAGAAGGATGCCTTCAGATAGAAACCAACCATCTCATCTCAAGGAGAGGTCTTCTAGTGAGATACAAAGTTGTTTCATTGGCTTGAAAAAAGGGATGGTGGTGAGGGGGAATAAGTGGCGAATGCCCTTCTGTCATTTTCATTTTGTCTTCTTTTAAAAAAGAAGCCTGTGGAGTTGTAAAAAAGCAGTGTAAAGTCCAGTGTTCAAGCGGGATATCTAGGAGGTAGGAAATGCTCAGAGAATCTTGAGCCATACATTAGCGGAGAGAGAAACCTTTCTGTTATTTTACTCTGACCTGTAAAGTGCATCTTACTTCATTAATTCCTAGTAATATAGGCCTGCTACTGCAGCCTTTACTTATATGAGTGAGGACTGCAGGGCTATGGCCATAGTATTGTCATGATTTGTATACAATAATGACTGGAGCACAGAGGTGCCCCTGGGGATTAATAATTAACTGGGAGAGTTGATTTCTGAGGATACTAATCCTGAGGCTGTCATTAAATTCTTGGAAAATGCTCCATCCACATTGCACATTGAGTGGTGTTATAATGCATGAGTGACTTTAAATGCATGAGACATGTAATCATGCCTTAGAAAGGCATTGCAGATTGCTTGTTGTTGTTATTAGAAAATGTAATTTTCAAATTAAAAATAAGGCAGATAGACTTGTGCATTTATTATGCATTATGAGCATAGGTGTGCTCTTGGCATGAAGTGAGACATCCATTTGTGCCTGTTGTTCTAAAGGCATTTCATAATATTTTTATAGAAGAAAGCAAAGTCACAGTTTACTATTTTCCTCTTGGCAGCCTCCAAAATATTTTTTGTAGTGCTGCAGGAAGAAAACCCTTCTATTGTTCAGTGCATGGTCAGTAATCAATAATCCAGTTATTAAACATGTCCTGAACTGTCAGGAATGCCTAGACTGAGCTTGCATTGCTGAAATCTGGGTAGGTGACACTGCTAGCTAAGTCCTAGCTCAGCAGATGCATCACAGATTCAGTTGTTGGGATTTTCAGAAGCACTCACAGTTGTCTTAACTCTGCTTCTATTGAAGTTGGGGAAATTTTCAAAGGCACAAAGGACCATTAGGTGTCACCCATCTACTAATGAAAGTCATTTGTTCTTTGAAAATCTTCACCATTAGTGGTAAAACTTCAGTGGGGGCAGAGTGAGGCCAGTACTGCGTACTTTTGAAAATCCTACCTAGAAGTCAGAGTAGCCATACTATTCTAATCTAACCTTCACTGCCAGAGAAGTCCTCCAAGAGAACCAACCTTGTTTGAATGCATCCACTTAATCCTTGCACTCAGGAACAAGACCAATACTGGCATCCTACTGACGGTTGTCCACCAAGCAGCAAGTGTTTCCTAGTGTAATTTCCCGCATCCAATGGGTTTTCAGGAATGCTTTGGAAAACCAAACCAGGAACATGCCTGCAGAGGGTGATCTGCAGTCTGCCCTGTAAGCTATCTTAGAGGGATCCCAATAATAGGGTAACCATATTTTGAGCCTCCAAAAGGAGGACACTCCACGGGGCCCCGCCCCCGCCCCAGCCCCGCCCCCGCCCCGCCCCCGCCCAAACTCCGCCCCTTCCCCAAAGTCCCCGCCCCAACTCCGCCCCCTCCCCTGCTTCCCGCGAACATTTGATTCGCGGGAAGCCTGAAGCAGGTAAGGGGGGTGTGGGGGGAGGAGGCGCGGCCCAGTCTGGCCCCCCTGGGCGTCTCCAGCCTGGGTCGGCTCGGGCCCTGGGGTGCCGGCCC